>NW_028270147.1:58004255-58168504 GCF_037043375.1 Chiloscyllium plagiosum | reverse complement strand
TTTTTTGTCTTTTCTCTCTCCTTTTCTCTTTTTCTCTTTCTCTATTTTCCTCTCTCTTTTCTCTCTCTTTTTCTCTCTTTCTCTCTTTTTCACTCTCTTTTTCTCTCTCTTCTCTCTCTTCTTTCTCTTTTTCTCTCTTTTTCTTTCTCTTTTTCTCTCTTTTTCTCTCTCTTTCTCTCTCTTTCTCTCTCTTCTCTCTCTTTTTCTCTCTCTTTTTTCTCTCTCTCTTTTTCTCTCTCTTTTCTCTCTCTTTTTCTCTCTCTTTTTCTCTCTTTTTCTGTTTCTCGCTCTTTCTCTTTCCTCCCTCTCTCTTCTCTTTTTTCTCTCTTTTTTCTCTCTCTTTTTCTGTCCTATTTCTCTGTATTTTTCTCTTTTACTCTCTTTTTCTCTATTTCTCTTTTTTCTCTCTTTTTCACTTTTCTCTCTTTTTTTCTGTCTCCTCTCTCCTTTTCTTTTTCTCTCTTTCTCTAATTTCCTCTCTTTTTCTCTCTTTTTCTCTTTTTCCCTTTCTCTCTTTTTTCTCTTTCTCATTTTCTCTCTCATTTTCTCTTCCTCTCTCTTTCTCTCTCTTTTCTTCCCATTTTTCTCTTTTTCTTTCTCTCTCTCTTTCTCTTCCTTTTCTCTTTTCCTCTTTCTCTCTTTTTCTCTCTCTCTTTCTTTTTTTTCTCTCTTTTTCTCTTTTCTTCTCTTTTCCTCTCTTTTCTCTTTTCTCTCTCTTTTTCTCTCTTTCTCTTTTTTTTCTCTCTTTTTCTCTCTTTCTCTCTCTTTTTCTCTCTCTTTTTCTCTTTTTCTCCATTTTTCTTTTATTTTTCTCTTTTACTCTCTTTTTTCTCATTTTCTCTCTTTCTCTCTTTCTCTCTCACTTTTTTCTCTCTCTTTGTCTCTCTATCTCTCTCTTTTTCTCTTTCTCTCTTTCTTTTTCTCTTTTTCTCTCTCTCTTTTTCTTTTTTTCTGTCTTTTCTCTCTCCTTTTTCTCTCTTTCTCTATTTTCCTCTCTCTTTTTGTCTCTCTTTTTCCCTTTTTCCCTTTCTCTTTTTTTTCTCTTTTTCTCGTTTTCTCTCTCATTTTCTCTTTCTCTCTCTTTCTCTCTCTTTTTCTCTTTCCTATCCAATCAGCCAAATATCTTTAATCCATGTTGCTACTGTTCCTTTTACACCAAGACATCACTTTCCTTGAGTCTATTGTCTGACACAGTAACACACATCTTCTGGAAATCTGTGAATATTACATCAACAATAAGACCCTTATTGACCGTTTTTGTTTTATCTTCTAAAGTTAGTCAAACGTGATATTCCATTTAGAAATCAGTGCTGACTGTTCCTAATCAACCCATCTTTTTCTGCGTGATTACAAATAGTTTCTAGAAACATCCCTACCATCAAAGTTAAGTAACTGCTCTATAATTGCTGGTGCTATCCTTACAACCTGTTCTAGAACAAGGCCATAATGCTTGCAATCCTCCAGTCATCTGGTACCTCCTTGGAGTCCAAGGGTGACAAATTATGACCATTGCTGCTGTAATTTCTACCCTCCCTTCTAAATCCTTGGATGCACCTCTTCCAATCCTGTTGTTTTGTCAACTTTAAGTGTCAAAAGTGTATCCAAAACTACTACCTTATTAATCTTTAACCCTTCAAATGACAGTTCCTTCCTCTATCACCATGGCCTGTGAAGAATCTTCCTCTAGTTTTGTGTTCTTCTTCCCAAGTGGTACTTAACCAGTTGAAGCTTTTTGTAATTAGGGGTGTGAAATTGTGTGGAGACAAAGATTGCAGATGGGGTTTGGGAAAGAAAATGGGTAGGGGGAAGAAAGAGAACCCATGAGAGGAATTGAGATGCAAAGGAAGCTGAAGAGATGGAAGGAGGAGAAAAGTTGGATTTGATGTTGAGTTGTAATGTGCCTAATGAGAAGTGAGAACATGTCATTTGCCCCATCAAATACACTCTGCCATTCCTGATGGTGCCTGGCTTGCTGTGTTCTTCCAGACTTCTGCTTATTCCCCTGAATCATGGCTGTTCTTCCACTTCAACCCCACTTTTCCATACTATCTTTATTTCCCATGATATTGCCAGACGGGCCAGCCTACAGGCAGGAATTTAGGGTCTGTGTTAGCGGTAGATCATATTTTAACTTGTTTTGATTTTAACAGTGGACTGAAAGTTTGCTCTAACAATAAAATGGAAGCTTATTAACAAAAAAATTAAAATAGAGAAAAACCAAATCATCAACTTATAATACAAATTAAAAGATTTCTAAAAGGTGAAATATAATAAAATAATTAACATATAATCCTGTTCATTCCAAAACTCACTTTTGTTTAAAAATAAATTGACAAGAAATAAAGCTGCTTTTGTGTAGTATCCAAAACACCACTCTTATAATACTCTTATCAAAGTCTCTGTACCTAACACTTAGGTAGGTTTCAGGCACTTGTGACTTCATCTATTAGACAGTAATTTCTGGTAGCTTCTTTCTGGAGCTGTCCTCCATCTGAGCTTCAATGTACTCAGCTTTAAGTAACTTCAGGGTTTTGTCCCAACACTTCTGGCCTGGGTCTTGCACTAACTCCTCATTCTCTAAAGTAACCTATTTAACTATGTATCCTTTTCAGAGCACATGTCAATGCAGTGATTTTATTCCAGGGATTTAGCAGAACTGCCCCACTCAGAGTTAAGAACTGAAACCCAAACATTTCCCTCTAAGTTATTAGTTTTTTTTCCGTTTTAGTTTTAAAAGGTTTCTGAAATCACTAATAAACCTTGCGTTCCCATTATTTGCCTTGCTGGGTTGCAAAACAAACAAAATACAGCAACCCATTTAGACCATAAGACCATAAGACATAGGAGCGGACGTAAGGCCATTAGGCCCATCGAGTCCACTCTGCCATTTAATCATGGCTGATGGGCATTTCAACTCCACTTACCCGCATTCTCCCCGTAGCCCTTAATTCCTTGTGACATCAAGAATTTATCAATTTCTGCCTTGAAGACATTTAGCGTCCCAGCCTCCACTGCACTCTGCGGCAATGAATTCCACAGGTCCACCACTCTCTGGCTGAAGAAATGTCTCCGCATTTCTGTTCTGAATTTACCCCCTCCAATTCTAAGGCTGTGTCCATGGGTCCTAGTCTCCTTGCCTAACGGAAACAATTTTCTAGCGTCCACCCTCTCCAAGCCATGTATTATCTTGTAAGTTTCTATTAGATCTCCCCTTAATCTTCTAAACTCCAAAGAATACAATCCCAGGATCCTCAGCCGTTCCTCATTTGTTAGACCTACCATTCCAGGGATCATCCATGTGAATCTCCGCTGGACACGCTCCAGTGCCAATATGTCCTTCCTGAGGTGTGGGGACCAAAACTGGACACAGTACTCCAAATGGGGTCTAACCAGAGCTTTATAAAGTCTCAGTAGCACAACGGTGCTTTTATATTTCAACCCTCTTGAGATAATTGACAACATTGCATTCGCTTTATTAATCACGGACTCAACCTGCATGTTTACCTTTAGAGAATCCTCAACTAGCACTCCCAGATCCCTCTGTACTTTGGCTTTACGAATTTTCTCACCGTTTAGAAAGTAGTCCATGCTTGTATTCTTTTTTCCAAAGTACAAGACCTCGCATTTGCTCACATTGAATTCCATCAGCCATTTCCTGGACCACTCTTCCAAACTGTCTAGATCCTTCTGCACCCTCCCTACTTCCTCAGTACTACCTGCCTGTCCACCTAACTTTGTATCATCGGCAAACTTCGCTAGAATGCCCCCAGTCCCTTCATCCAGATCATTAATATATAATGTGAACAGCTGCGGCCCCAACACTGAACCCTGCGGGACACCGATTGTCACCGGCTGCCATTCCGAAAAAGAACCTTTTATCCCAACTCTCTGCCTTCTGTCAGACAGCCAATCCTCAATCCATACCAGTAGCTCACCTCGAACACCTTGCTCAACAGCCTCCCGTGTGGCACCTTATCAAAGGCCTTTTGGAAGTCTAGGTAGACCACATCCATTGGGTTTCCCCGGTCGAACCTACTTGTCACCTCTTCAAAGAACTCCAACAGGTTTGTCAGGCACGACCTCCCCTTACTAAATCCATGCTGACTTGTTCTAATCCGACCCTGCTCTTCCAAGAATTTAAAAACCTCATCCTTAATGATGGATTCTAGAATTTTACCAACAACCAAGGTTAGGCTAATTGGCCTATAATTTTCCATCTTTTGTCTTGATCCTTTCTTGAACAAGGGGGTTACAACAGCAATCTTCCAATCATCTGGGACTTTCCCTGACTCCAGTGACTTTTGAAAGATCTCAACCAACGCCTCCGCTATTTCCTCAGCCACCTCCCTCAGAATTTTAGGGTGTAGCCCATGGGGGCCAGGAGATTTATCAATTTTAAGACCTTTTAGCTTTTCTAGCACTTCCTCTTTTGTAATGGCAACCATACTCAACTCAGCCCCCTGGCTCCCTTTAATTGTTGGGATATTACTCATGTCTTCCACTGTGAAGACTGATGCAAAGTACTTATTAAGTTCTCCAGCTATTTCCTTATCTCCCATCACTAGGCTTCCAGAATCAGTTTGAAGTGGCCCAATGTCTACTTTTGCCTGTCGTTTGTTTCTTATGTATTGAAAGAAACTTTTACTATCATTTCTAATATTACTGGCTAGCCTACCTTCATATTTGATCCTCTCCTTCCTTATTTCTCTCTTTGTTATCCTCTGTTTGTTTTTATAGCCTTCCCAATCTTCTGATTTCCCAGTGCTCTTGGCCACTTTATAGGATCTCTCTTTTTCTTTGATAGATTTCTTGACTTCCTTTGTCAGCCATGGCTGTCTAATCCCTCCCCGGATAATCTTTCTCTTCTTGGGGATGAACCTCTGTACAGTGTCCTCAATTTTACCCACAAACTCCTGCCATTTTTGCTCTACTGTCTTCCCTGCTAGGCTCTGCTTCCAGTCTATTTTCGTCAGTTCCTCTCTCATGCCCTCATAATTACCTTTATTTAACTGTAACACCATTACATCCGATTTTGCCTTCTCTCTTTCAAACTGCAGACTGAACTCTGCCATATTATGATCGCTGCTTCCTAAGTGTTCCCTTACTTTAAGATTTTTTATAAAGTCTGGTTCATTACATAGCACTAGGTCCAGAATAGCCTGCTCCCTTGTGGGCTCCATGACAAGCTGTTGCAAAAAGCCATCCTGTAAGCATTCCATGAATTCCCTTTCTTTGGATCCACTGGCAATATTATTTACCCAGTCCACCTGCATATTGAAGTCTCCTATGATCACCGTGACCTTGCGTTTCTGACATGCCTTCTCTATTTCCCGGTACATGTTGCGCCTCTGGTCCTGACCACTGTTAGGAGATCTGTACATAACTCCCACTATGGTTTTTTTGCCTTTGTGGTTCCTCAATTCCACTCACACAGACTCCACATCATCCGACGCTATGGCATTCAGTGCCATAGATTTAATTTTGTTCTTAACTAACAAGGCAACCCCACCTCCTGTGCCCACCTCCCTGTCTTTTCGATAAGTTGAAAACCCTTAGATGTTTAACTGCCAGTCCTGACCCCCCTGTAACCACGTCTCTGTGATGTCTACCACATCATAATCATTCACGATGATCTGTGCCATTAGTTCATCTGCTTTGTTACGAATGCTATGAGCATTCAGGTAAAGTGCCTTAATGCTAACTTTCTTATCATTAGAGATATTGGAAGTCATAAGATGTCCTAAGTTATCCTTCCTTTTTGCTGCAATCCCAGTCTGTCTCAAGTTTAAATCTGCCTGCACATATGCTATCCTGCCACTTATCTTTCCATTTTACTCCATACTCCCTGTCACTTTCACTTTCCCTTCCCCCCAACTCAGAAGTTTAAAGTCCTACTGACCACCCTATTTATCCTCTTCACAAGAACATTGGTACCTGATCGGTTCAGGTGGAGACCGTCCCAACGGTACAGATCCCCCCGGTTCCAAAACTGATGCCAATGCTCCATGAAGTGGAATCCCTTTTTCCCACACCAATCCCTTAGCCACGTGTTTACTTCCCTAATTTTCTTATCCCTATGCCAATTGGCACGTGGCTCGGGCAGTAATCCGGAGATTATGACCCTTGAGGACCTGTACTTCAATTTCCTTCCTAGTGCTCGATAATCCCCAAACAGGTCCTCCACCCTAGCTTTGCCTATGTTGTTAGTCCCAACGTGGACCACAACAACTGGATCCTCCCCCTCCCGCTCCAATATCCTTTCAAGCCGGTCGGAGATGTCCCGCACCCTGGCACCGGGTAGGCAACACACCATGCGAGACTCCCGATCCGGCTTGCATAGGATACTATCTGTCCCCCTAATTATAGAATCCCCTGTAACAACTACTTGTCTTTTTGCTCCCCCCTCTTGAATGGCCTTCTGCACCATGGTGCCGTGGTCAGCTGGCTCATCCTGTCCAGAGCCCTTTTCCTCATCCGTACAGGGAGCAAGAATCTCATACCTGTTGGACAAGGTCAAGGGCTGAGACCCCTCCACTCCTGAACTCCGGTTCCCCCTACCTGCCTCACTTACAGTCACATTCTGATGTCCCTGATCACTAGCTGAATGTGAATTACTTAATCTCCCAGGTGTGACTGCCTCCTGAAACAAAGCATCCAGGTAACTCTCCCCCTCCCGGATGCACCGCAGTGTTTGAAGCTCAGATTCCAGATCATCAACTCTGATCCGGAGTTCTTCCAGCAACCAACACTTGCTGCAGATGTGGTCACTGCCATTCACAATGGGATCAGCCAGCTCCCACATCATACTGCAACAGCACATCACCTGCCCAGCCATCTCTGCTTAGTTAATTACTTTATTACTTTGTACAGGTTTGAGTTAAAATACTTTCTGATACCTCTCTGCTATAGTCTTTTTCTAAAAACCAATTAATAGATAATCCAAAAAAGTAATTTTTTAACCAGTCACTGATAAAGAAATAGAAAATCCTTACCTTAAAAAAAACCCCAGAGTACTTAAGGGGGTTAGAGGAGGAGGGCGGGTGGGAGTTGTAGAGTCTCGGGTTTAGCCGCCTTCCTGATTTATATACTCACTACTTTCCTTCCCGGCCGCCCTTCTGGTAAAAAAAAAACACTGCTGCCCGCTACCAGTAAGTAATTTTAAAACAAACTGACTTACCTTAGCTGTAGCCTTCCAGATTTGTTTAAACTCAGCTGCTGCTTGCACTCAAATTTACTCTAAAGCCTGGCCTCAAAAATACCTTTTTTAAAAGAAATCACTGTGGCTACAGAAATACTTCAAGTTAATATTAACTTGAGACACTCAAACTTGAGAAACCCAAACTTGCAATAAGTGACAGGTCGAGAGTGTGATGCTGGAAAAGCACAGCAGGTCAGGCAGCATCAGAGAAGCAGGAAAATCGACAATTTGAGCAAAAGCCCTTCATCAGGAATGACACCTTTTCCATGAAAGCGCAGGAGATAGAACACATCCTTTAAACTATTTTTCAAACATTCTTGCAGTTTGCTTGTATTTTCACTTTAGCACTGTAATTATTACTCATGTTTTGACATTTTAATCTCTAATGTGGCATGGTGGCTCAGTGGTTAGCACTGCTGCCTCACAGCACTAGGGTCCCAAGTTCGATTCCAGCCTCAGGTGACTGTCTGTGTGGAGTTTGCACATTCTCCCCGTGACTGTGTGGGTTTCCTCCCACTAATCCAAAGATGTGCAGGTCAGGTGAAAAGGGCCATGCTAAATTGCCCTTGGTTTTAGGTGCATTAGTCAGACGGAGGTGGGTCAGTGTGGACTGGTTAGGCCGAAGGGCCTGTTTCCACACCGTAGGGAATCTAATCTAATCTAGTATTTACAACTTTATTTTTCCTCCTTTCCAAGTCTCTGTACTTGCTTTAAATCTTCTAACGTTTCACCAGTACTAATGAAAGGTCATCAATGGGAAAATCAACAGTTTTACCCTCTCTACAGATTCTGCTGGTCTTCTGAATTTTTGACACTTATTTTCTTTCAAATTTATGGCATCCACTGTTTGATTTTCTAATCTTGTTTAGATGGAAGCCTAGAAATCATTAAACTTCCAACTGTAGCACCTGACCTTGGATTTCTTGTTCTTTAATCACGTGAAAGCATAAAGTACACATTAGAATTTGATACTTTGCATGGTGTGCTTAAACTGGGTAATAGTTTTGCAATGCATCCTTAAGCCTTTGGGGTGGTATGGTGATGGCTCAGTGGTTAGCACTGCTGCCACACAGCACCAGGGATCTGGGTTTAATTCCCATCTCAGGCGACTGTTTGGAGTTTGCACATTTTCCCAGTGTCTGCGTGGGTTTCCTCCCACAATCCAAATGATGTACTGGTCAGGTGAATTGGCAAATTGCCCATAGTGATAGGTGCAGTAAAGATAGGGGAGGGGAATGGGTCTGGGTGGGTTACTCTTCAGAGGATTGAAGTGGAGTTGTTGGGCTGAAGGGCCTGCTTCCACACTAGGGATTCTAATCTAATATGTTTAATACATTTGGGTGAATCCATAATTGTCTGTCCTAATTGCTAACAAAGGCTTTAAATAACTGTTTGTACAGTAATCTGTTCTTGAGTACCACTATTTGTAATCATTCTATAAATGCTTATCTATACATGATACTGTGATTTACACTCCCCTCTTAGGTTATGCATGGATAATTCATCTAGACACAGAGGAGTCCAAGAAATCCAGTTATATCCAGTTGAATATTCCTGAACAATGTTTCATGGGGGGAGGGGGGGGGCACAATTTAAAGACCATATTTGGTAGAACAGTAAGTCTAAATTTCAGAGAAAAAAAGAAATCCAAAGCAATGAAGTAAGTGACCCGCGTATGGAGTCGGGTATTACAAGGGGGCATAGCTTTAAATTAAGGGGGGGTAGATATAGGACTGAAGTTAGGGGTAGGTTCTTCACTCAGCGAGTCGTAAGTTCATGGAATGCCCTGCCACCCAGGTAAATAGTGCGGTGAGGAAGGCATATGGCGTACTGGCTTTTATTGGTAGAGGAATTGAGTTCCGGAGTCCTGAGGTCATGATGCAGTTGTATAAAACTCTGGTGCGGCCGCATCTGAAATATTGTGTGCAGTTTTGGTCGCCATACTATAGGAAGGATGTGGAGGCACTGGAACGGGTGCAGAGGAGGTTTACCAGGATGTTGCCTGGTATGGAAGGAAGATCGTATGAGGATAGACTGAGACACTTGGGGCTGTTTTCATTAGAGAAAAGAAGGTTTAGGGGTGACTTGATTGAGGTGTACAAGATGATTAGGGGGTTAGATAGGGTTGACAGTGTGAACCTTTTCCCGCGTATGGAGTCGGGTATTACAAGGGGGCATAGCTTTAAATTAAGGGGGGGTAGATATAGGACTGAAGTTAGGGGTAGGTTCTTCACTCAGCGAGTCGTAAGTTCATGGAATGCCCTGCCAGCAGCAGTGGTGGACTCTCCCTCTTTATGGGCATTTAAGCGGGCATTGGATAGGTATATGGAGGATAGTGGGTTAGTATAGGTTAGGTGGGCTTGGATCGGCGCAACATCGAGGGCCAAAGGGCCTGTACTGCGCTGTATTCTTCTATGTTCTATGTTCTAAGTCCGTCCCAAGCAGCCTAGTCAGTTGAAAAGTTGAGCTAGACAGAAATACTTCCTATATTTCAAACATTGACACAGTTCATGTGGTCCCCTTGACAGATCAGTGTTATTACTGCTGGACAAGTCTCGAATACTTCTGAAAACTTTTTTTTAAAAAAAAGCTGAGTTTGTGATGATATTGCGAGGAAAAATTCTTCCAGTTGGTGCAGTTACTTTTCAGATTATGGTTCCTCCCCTATTTGGGGGAAAAAAGGTCTAATTATCTCCTTGATTTGCAAAGAGATGAGATCAAAATATCTGGAAATAAAGCTATTTTTTTCCCAACTTTTATCCCATCACCCTTTTCACAGATCGTTCCTCTTCAGTAGTCAGTTTAAAAACTCCTTTGCAATGTGAGTATGTGGAATTGAAGAATCTCTTACCATAGAGTTAAACCACAGAATATTTTGATTTATTTGTCTCTTTAAAGATAGTATCATGACAATTTATAGGCTCGTGGGTAATCAAAAATTTTCTTTTGGTCTAAAATAATGAAAGAGGAGGACAGTGTTGTTAGTAAATTGTAGAGCAGCTCCCTATCAACAGAAGTAAGAGCATCTTGAAGTTTGGGTTCCCAAAAAAGAATAAACCCCTTCTGGATTTTGAGTAGATTGTTGTCACAATCCTATGAGCCATAGTCATATTTTATCCATATCTAATCCAAGAATTGGGACACAGTTATTGTGTTCTTCCATAATACAACTGTCAACTTGTTGGTTATGTTTCAGTCTTTCGTCCAGCATAGAAAATACACCACTTAGAGCACAAATTGTAAGGGACCAAGAGGATAGATAAATTTCCCAGCCAACTATATTAAGTTAGGGTTGTTTACATGCCTTTTTCTTAATGATTTGTTGCGAGAAGGTTTAAAATATTGGGTGAAGTGCTACTCAGCCTTTTCTCACCCATTCAGAAATTAAGATTCTGGGTGTTACAATTCTGTTAAGGGCCATTAATATTCAAAAAAGAATGCTATAAAGTAGGTTCTAGTCTACTCAACCAGTTCCCTTGTTTTACACAATCTTAAAGATTCCTTCACTTTTTCTGGGGCTAACCCAAAAGAAATGCCTCAGCCCTTTGGAATTTAGTTTAATTCTATGGGGTCTATGGGGTCATTCCATTTAATATTTTAATATCCACCTTTTCTATTGTCAACTTCATGGCCTAGGCCTTTAACAGTAATATCCAAGCCTCAGAAAATGCTGGCCTCTGATTGATCGGCAGTCTCTGGCAGTATGGGACTTCTATGGAAAGCCTCCTGTTTGGATGAGAAGGTCGCAGTCTGTACCTAATTTTGTTTGATCCATTGAGTTTTCTCACTGGTGAGGTTGGGAGTTAGTCACTCACCTCCACTCAGAGTACAAAATACTTGATCCTAATTTGCATATTAAGTACTGGCTTGGGAGTTGTGGGAGAGGGGTATTGCAAATGCTGAGAATTAGAAGTGCTTTAAGTAACATTCCTACTTCCGTATCCCATCACTGTTCCAATTATCCTTGAGCACTGCATCATTCCTATTATTCTTTCTCTTCATTTAGCTGTCTGAAGATAGGACTAATCCATAGCACTATGATGTTAACCAACATGTAGGGCAAGGAGGCAGTCTGATGTGTTAAAGGTAAGAAGGATCATAAAGGCATAATCATAGAGATCACCAGCACGAAGACAGGCCCTTCAGCCCAACATCCCCATGCAGTCCAGTATTCACAATTTAAACTAGTCCCATTTGCCTGCATTTAGTGCATACCTATCCCATTCATGTACCTGTCTAAATGTTTCTTAAATAACGAAATTGTACTCCCTTCACTCACCACCATTGACAGTCTGTTCCAGACCCACACTAACCTCTGTGTGGGGAAAAAATGCCTCTCTGAATCCCTTCACCTCTTCTGTCTCTCCTTAAGTCCATGCTATCTAGTTTCATACTACCATGGGGAAGGCTGGCTGTTATCTACCTTATCTATGCCTGTTATGATAAGGTCACCCTCAGTCTCCTATGCTGGAGGGGGAATAAAGTCCTGGACTATTCAACATTTCCTTACAATTTAAATCTTCCAGTCCAGGTAGCATCCTAATAAATCTTTACATCACCTTTTTAATGGCTTAATATACTTTCTACAGCAGGGTGACCAGAACTGCACGCATCTCTCTAAATGTGGCTTTGCCAACATATTGTAAAGCTGCAACAAGATGTCCCAAATCCTCTACTCAGGGGTCTGACTGATCGAAAGCTAGCGTGCCAAAAGTATTCTTCATTTCCCTGTCCACTGTTCGGATCCTGTCCGGGGTGAGCCTCCCCAATTTATTGCCATTCCAGACTGGATACCCAGAATTGTTAAGTGCTGAATGGGGTGGGATAAACTGGCTCCTCTTCTTTATTCACCCACCTCCCACGTTGGTTGCAATAAGGATCACTTAAACAGGGCTCCTTCCCCTGTAGATATCTTTATTCCTAAACAAATGAACTTCTACTTTAAGAAGCCAACTTAGCCAGGCTTTCTTGAATCAATAAGGAGTGAATTTATTAATTACAAGAAGTAGGAAAATTAGTAATGTAGTGCACATACATACCAATTCAAAATAAGAGATTATACGGATAATTCTCTGCATAGTTGGATATTGTGCCTGTTGTAGTGGGGTTTGAGAGTAGTGTTGATGGTGTTAGTTGAATGGCCATTTTCATGATAGTTAGTTTTGTAAATTTGTTGAGATTCTGTAGTTGATTCCTTTTGACTGTTATTGAATTACAGCATTCAGGGTGTGTGGGAAAGTCATGATTAGGTTAGATTAGATTCCTTACAGTGAGGAAACAGGCCCTTCAGCCCAACAAGTCCACACCAACCCTCTGAGGAGAAACCCACCCAGACCCATTTCCCTCTGACTAATGCACCTAACACTAATGGGCAATTTAGCATAGCCAGTTCACCTGACCTGACACATCTTTGGACTGTGGGAGGAAACCGGAACACCTGGAGGAAACCCACAGACACGGGGGAGAATGTGCAAACTCCACACAGACAGTCGCCCAAGGCTGCCCTTTTATTGTCCTGTTTCTTTTTGTCTGGTTGCTTCAAAGTGAGCAAAGGTTTTTATTTGTAGGAGTAACTAGGGGGTAGTTCTTCAACTTTGAACCCAGCATACAAAAGCAGGCTGGTATACGTGAGAATTTGCAGTCCCATTAGCACGTGACACTGCAGTTGAAGCTGGTTTCTTCATCCCTATCCTTGTATATCCTCCAAAGTGAGAAAAAGATTGGCACATCTGCAGTTTGGCACATAATCCATAGGAGTATGGCTCCCGTTTCAGCAAGGGATTACCAGACCCACTTTGTTAGCACAAGACTTCACCGACAAGTCTATTTCAACTCGCTCGTCCCACCTTTGAAGGGATGTTATTTAAAGGAAATCAAAAACAGGTCAAAAGCCATAGGAAAGGATCAATGCCTGAGATTCCAGAGTGGATAATGATAATGTATAGGTAGTTCTCATATAAAGTGTGTTTTGGCAGCGTGATTTGGCTATAACATAGCCGAAGAATTAGGGAACAGTATTTTCAAGAATGCTTACCTCTGTTCCCAATAGCGCGATTCCAGTGGAGATTTTTTCACATGCTTTGTTCTGCGCATGTGCTGATGTCAGCTGCCATCAGAGTATATTAGAGATACTGTACTATACATTGAACAGCATCCTTTCAAAAATTAAACTAATGAATATTCCCTCTGAGAGAAGAATATTCTTGTATAATCCCTGTATACGACATGTGGAGGACTGCATACTGAGGAAGTCAATCCGGGTGTTCCCCAACAGCAAACTCTGGATGAACCAAGACGTACAGAACCTGGTAAAAACCAGGCATGAGTTCTTCAGAGCAGGAGATCCACTCAACTATAAGGAATCCAAGTATGACCTTCGCAGAGCCATTAAGACAGCCAAGGACTAATACCGATACAAACTAGAGACCCAGACAGACACCTGGCAACTCTGGCAAGGACTGAATGACATCACAGGTTTTAAAAAGAGATCGTGCAAGATAGCAGACGATGACACATCCCTCCCAGATCATCTCAATGCCTCCTATGCCCGCTTTGAGTAGAGTTTTGACAGAGAGGTAACACCTATTCAGACAGGTCCTGATGAACCCATCCCAACATTCACTGCATCAGAGGTCAGATAAGTTTTCCTTCGTGTGACTCCAAGGAAAGTGATAGGACCAGACGATGTACCAGGCCGTGCACTCAGAGCATGTGCAGATCAACTGGCAGAGGTCTTCTCGGACATCTTCAACTTCTCCCTGCAGCAGGCCATTGTCCCTGTCTGTTTCAAGAGAGCCAACATCTTCCCTGTGCCTAAGAAGGCTCATGCAGCATGTCTGAATGACTACCGCCCAGGGGCCCTAACTTTGGTGGTCATGAAGTGCTTTGAAAGGCTTGTCATGGCATTAAAAACTCCAGCCTCCCCACATCTCTTAACCCACTCCAATTTGCCTATCGGACCAATAGATCCATGTCAGATGCCATGTCACTTGCCCTTCACTTTTCCCTAGAACATCTTGACACCGAGAACAGCTACGTAAGAATCCTACTCATTGACTACAGTTCAACCTTCAGCACTATTATCCCCTCGAGACTGATTGCTAAACTTAGTGATCTCAGACCAAGCCCCACTCTCTGCAACTGGATCCTGAGTTTCCTGACCCATAGGCCACAATCAGTGAAAATTGGAGACGATATTTCTTCCTTACTAACACTCAATATTGGAGCCTCCTAGGAGTGCATACTTAGCCCCCTACTGTACTCACTGTGTACCCATGACTGAGACACCAAGTACGAGACTAATGCCGTTTACAAGTTCACTGATGACACCACCATAGTCAGTCAAATCTCAGATGGCGACAAAACAGACTACAGATGAGAGGTGGAAGACCTGGAAAATTTATTAGGCACGGTGGCTCAGTTGCTAGCCCTGCTGCCTTACAGCACCAGGGACCTGGGTTTGATTCCAGCCTCGGGTGACTGTCTGTGTGGAATTTGCACATTCTCCCTGTGTCTGCTCTGGTTTCCTCCCACTGTCCAAAGATGTGCAGGTTAGGTGGATTGGCCATGCTAAATTAGGTGCATTAGAGGGAAATGGGTCTGGGTGGGTTACTCTTTAGAGGGTCACTGTGGACTTGTTGGGCTGAAGGCTGTTTCCACGCTCGAGGGAATCTAATCTAATCTAAAAAAGAAGGTGCACTGAGAACAATCCAGCTCTCAAAGCCAGCAAAACCAAGGAACTCATTATTGATTTTCGGTGGGATGTTACTCATGGCCCCCTATACATTAACAGCACAGAGGTGGAATGAATGGAGAGTGTCAAGCTCCTGGGAATGGTCATCCACAACAAGGTTTCTTGGACTCTTCATGTGGTGGACGCACTGGTTACAAAGGCCCAACAACATTTCTTCTTCAAGTAGCTGAGGACATTTGGCATGATGGTGAATACCCTTGCCAACTCTTATAGGTGTGCCATTGACAACAGTCTGTCTGGATGTATGGCAACTGTACCATTCCAGATTGGAGACGGTTACAGAGAGTGGTAATCTCGACCTGGACAATTACAAAGGCCAACCTCCCATCTATAGAAGCCATCTACCAGGCCTGCTGTCAAGGAAAGGCTGCCAGCATTCTCGAAGATCCAAACCACCCTGGCAATGCTTTTCTACAGCCTGTACCATAGGAGAGAAGTATAGAAGCCTGAACACTCACACCAGCCAGTTTCATATCAGTTTCTAACCTACTGTTGTTAGAATACTGAATGAACTCTCAAACTCTTAACATTTGCTTGTACCAGTGTTTTTGTTTTTGCTGCTGTTTTACTTATTTACTTATCAATGCTACTTAACTCTGTGATCTGCCTGTATTGCTCGCAAGACAGAGCTTTTCACTGTGCCATGGTACACGTGACAATAAATTAAATTCACTTCAGACCTGTATAATTCCTGCAGGACTACATTACTCTCACAAATACCATTTGCCATTCTAATTTGTTCTTGTACCTGGATATGCAATCTGAACCAACCCCCAAGAAACAGTCAGAAGACAATCAACTACAGCCACCCACTTCTGCAACCACAACTACACCTGAAGTGGTGATGATAATCCTCTGTCCCTGCATTAACAATATTTTTTTCAATGCAAGATGATAAATTTACTTTCGTTTCATTAATAAATATGATTTAAACCTTCATCCCAGTCATGCTATACTTTGTGTTAGGCTTTTGGGTGATTTTTGAGCGAGGGCTAGTATTAGTTTTGCTGGTCTGCCCCGACCCCATTTTTCCCATAGGCCCCGTGATTTCTATTAAATGACTTTCTATAAAGTGAGATTTGGAAGCAACTATGACTTTACAGGAGAACTAGCTGTAATCAGGTAGGGTGGAGCATCAACAAATTATCTTCTATGTTCAGAGACAGATGTAGTGGATTCCACATAATATTAAGTTTTTAAATCCAGTTCAAAGCTGTGAGAATTGAGCCTTGAGCACCAGGCGGATGGAGGAAAGAGTTGAGAGGGAGGAAGGACACAAAGGTCAAGTCCTCACAAGAGAATCTACCAAAGATTGAGTTATCTGGAGGAGCTGAACAAAAAGCAGTTATCAGCAGTAGCTTCCATCACTAAGCCTTGCTGCACAAATGCTCTGTCAGAGGGGCAAAGAACACCTACATCCTTGCTACGACCATTCATTAATTGCGATTTCTCCTGCTCCCCTCTTCCATCCCAGACCCAATATCTCACCTCTTTCCTGCTTGCCAATCCTGCCACTCATTGGTCCTTGTATTCCCCAGCGCTCCCACTAACTGCTATCATCATCCAAACTGTCACTGTTCATCTGTCCTCCCCATTGTATGAGGAGGCTTTCAAAGGAAAGATGGATGCAGCAACCTAGACCAACAGCCGCGATGAGACTGTTACACAAAGAAGAAACTATCTGTTGATGAGTTGTTACATTCTTAGGGATATAGTTTGCAAAGTAAAACTAAATTGCACTATGTAGACAGGCCAAGAAGAGGCAATGCCATATTGGATTTGGTACTGGGGAATGAACCCGACCAGGTGTTAGATTTGTAGGTAGGTGAGCACTTTGGTGATAGTGACCGCAATTTGGTTATGTTTACAATAGCCATAGGCAGGGATAGGTATATACCACAGGGAAAGAGGTATAACTGGGGGAAAGGAAGTATGATGCGATTTAGCAAGATTTAGGATGCATAAAGATGTGGAAGCTTTGGGAAGGGTTCAGATGAGGTTTACTAGGATGTTTCCTGGAATAGAGGGAAGATCGTACGAGGAAAGGCTGAGGGAACTGAGGCTGTTTTTGTTGGAGAGAAGAACGTTGAGAGGTGACTTAATCGAGACATATAAGATTATCAGAGGGTTAGATCGGGTGGACAGTGAGAGCCTTTTTCCTCGGATGGTGAAGGCTAACATGAGGGAACATAGCTTTAAATTGAGGGGTGATAGATTTAGGACAGATATCAGGGGTAGTTTCTTTACTCAAAGAGTAGTAGGGGCGTGAACGGCCTGCCTGCAACAGTAGTAGACTCGCCAACTTTAAGGGCATTGAATTGGGTATTGGACATACATATGAATAATAATGGAACGGTGTAGGCTAGAAGAGCATCAGATTAATTTCACGGGTTGGTGCAAAATCGAGAGCTGAAGGGCCTGTACTGCACTGTAATGTTCTACATTCAATATTCTACTTGAGTGATTCATGTTCATGTGTGAGGCAACAGTGATTAGCACAACACTGAAAATTGCAAATATACATTTGATTTCAAGAGCACAGTGCTGCTACCTGCTGTTGGATTTTTACTTTGCTGACTGAAACAACAAACCCACATATCTACTACAAACCCACTGACTCCCACAGCTACTTAGACTACAGCTGTTCCCACCCTACCTCCTCTAAAAACGCTATCCGTTATTTCCAATTCCTCCACCTCTGCCACATCTGTTCCCAGGATGACCAATCCCACCTTAGAAAAGGTTAGGCTGAGGATGGTCATGTCAGACAGCGAGTGGGAAGAGGAATTAAAATGGACGGTGACTGGGAAGTCTGGGTGGCTCCTGCAGGCTCGGCTTAGATGCTTGGTGAAACATTCCCTTAGCTTACCTTCAGTCTCCCCAATGTAGAAAAGACCACATTGGGAGCACCGGCTATAGAAAGCTAGGTTGGAGGAGAGGCAGGTGAACCTCTGTCTCACCTGGAGGGACTGTTTCGAACGTTGGCTGGGGGTGAGGAGGGTGGTGTGCTGGCAGGTTTTGCATCTTTTCTGTTGCAAGGGAAAGTACCTGGGGGTTCAGGGAGGTTGGTAGGGAGAGTGGCACAAACCAAGGACCTTCTAAGGGAACAGTCCTTGCGGAAGACAGAGGGGAGTGGGGAGGGGAAGATGTTCTTTGTGGCAGGGTTTAGTTGGAGTTGGCAGAAGTGTTTAAGGATGATGTGTTGGATACGGAAACGGGTGAGGAGGTAGGGAGGGCGAGGGTTTAGAGCAGTGGAGCGGGGAATGGAGATGGTGCGGTGCAGGGCTGTCTGAATGACAGAGGGAGGAAAAGCACATTGTTCGAAATAGGTGGACATTTAGGATGCTTGGGAGTGGAATGGTCTCCTCATCTGAGCAGATGCAGCAGAGGTGGAGAAATTGCGAGAATGGATGGAGTTCTTGCAGGATACCGGGTGGGAGGATTACACTTAAAATGTCGACTTTTCCACTTCCTAATGCTGCCTGGCTTGCTGTGTTCTTCCAGCCTCCTGCTTGTCTACCTTGGATTCCAGTATTTGCAGTTTTATATTTGTCTCTAACCAATCTAGAGACAGTCAGTTTGAACATAGGGAAGGAGATCAAAGTGAAGGCATAATACAATGGATCTATCTTGACTTGATGAAAATGAGTAGTTTCAAGTATCTGCCATCAGTGTGGAAGAAGGTAGAAACATGAAAATGGAAATTGAACAACGGATTAATTCCAGTTAGAGAAACTAGAATAAGTGCAATAAAGTCTAAGTGTTAGAAGGTATCACTAAAACTAGAGCAAATCTACAAGACAGTTATATGACTGATTTTGTTAAACAGTGTGGAAACCTGGACAAAATCAAGGAAGAAAGAAACAATGACTGGATACAACTGATATGCAGATACTGGGATGAATGTGTGGAGGGATGAAAGGACAAGTTCAGGACTCACACGTTGGGGGTCATTGAAGATTGTGAGAGCATCAAAGAAAGTAACTGTTAAGAGACTAAAATGGTATGATCATCTGTTGTAGCAAGAGAGGAAATTGGGGATGTGAGTAGTGGAGGAGAGGCTGCTATGAAGAATGAATAGAGGAAGACCTAAGACCAGATATAAAGATATGGTGAGAGATATGAATACAGTATAGTGGGATTGGAGGAGGAATGGGTGACTGACAGGAGAAGATAGAGAAAGGTGATTAACCATTATTATAGCAACTTTAAGAACAACTCGATAGACTGAAAAAGGAGGACCTCCATAATGTGCCTGCCTACATTCAACTGAGATGTCTCATTTTGCACATACAGCTTGTGTTGTAGAGTCATAGACAGACTCTTTGGTCCAATTGATGTATGCTGAACATCATCACAAACTAAATTAGTCCTACCTGCCTGCTCTTGTCCTGTATCGTTCCAAACCTTTCTTATTCATGTACTTATCAAAGTGTCTTTCAAACATTGTAACTGTGCCCACATCCATCACTTCCTCAGGAAGTTCATTCCACATGCGAACCACTCTCTTGTAAAACAATTTACCCTTCATGTCTTTTTTAAATCTCTGTCCTCTCACCTTAAAAATGTGTGCTCCCGAGGCTTGAAATTCCCCCATCCTAGGGAAAAGACACCAACCATTACGTCTAACTATGCGCCTCTTGATTTTACAAACCTCTATAAGTTCACCACCCAACCTCCAATGAAAAAGGACACAGCCCAGCTAGCCTTTCTCTTTAATTCAAATTTTCCAAACCTGGCAATATCATGGACGGGCAATAAATGGTGGCTTAGCCAGTGACATCCTTGTTCCGTGAGTGAATAAAATAAAAGGCAATTAAGGCAGTATTGTTCTCATGGCATCTAGAAGGTATAAGAACAGAAGGTTTGATTGTCAAAGCACAATGAGCATGCATCTGAGCACAAGGAAAGTTGCAACTGACAATGGGACACAATTGAAAGATATTCAGTCCAATGAATCTTCTCCAGCTTGATAATAACCTTCCAATAAGTGGGCAACCAGAACTGGACACATTACTCGTTTTCCAATGAAAATCACAACAACCAGTTAATGCATTCTTGATGAATTCTTAACCATGGAGTGGGAAGGATCATGGGCCTGCAGCCACCCATCCTGGTGAAAATGGCAACTGACAACTGGAAACTGTCACACTGCTGACATTGATGTTCTCTATCCCCCTGCCTATGTGCCCCACTTCATTCTGGCACTTTTTATATAATTCAACCTTCCAAACATGGGCTTTGCACATACCCGCATGTTCCTAGCGTAGGACCAAACACAGTAATAAAAAAGCCAAATAGCTATGAGGAGAGCTTTTCCTGGGTCATCTCTTCTGCCTTTCAAGATGTAAATACTTAGAGAGAAGTGGGAGATTGAAGAATATGTTTTGAACATTGGAACATGGTTCCTTAGTTCCAAAGATGAACCAATGATCCTCAAGCTTTGACTTATTTCATTTTTAAAAGCAGGTGTAAAATATCATCATTGGTGCTCGAGGGTGATTCATGTTTTGTGCAATTTGTAATTTAGCCATTAGCAATATAAAAACTGCTGAACTGTATATTGCAAGAGATATTGGACAGTACGTCCTTTCAAATAAAGCATTATGATTAATTTAGAAAGAGATGAGTCAAATTAATAGTTACCTTCAAGAGACTAGTAAAGAAATATCAGTGCAGATGAAAATCAGATTGCACAAAATTAGTAAAATGCAACAAAGAACTGCAGATGCTGGAAATCTCAAACAAACTCAGGTGTTCTGAAGAACGGTCACTGAATTGAAACATTCTGCTTTCTCTCCACTAATGCTGCCAAACCTATTGTGTTTCTCCAGTAATTTTTATTTATGTTACACAAAATTAATATTGTTAACAACTGGAAATGCTGCAGACACAAAAGGAAGATTCTTTTTCTTCACCAAAGAGTGGGAATTGGTAGAGAATTGGCCATCAATCAGACATGACACTTACTTTTCATGTTCATTGACTTGAGTGGAAAGAAAGACCTGGTGAGGTATAAAAAGATATCTGATCCATTACTCTTTACTTTGCATTGTATGTGAAAATTATGTCCTAATTTAAAAGTTCGAAGAATTGCAAGAAACTGACATTAAGATTTTTCCGAAATAGCATCTCATAAACAATAAAAGCAAAATTGTGCAGATGCAGCAATCTAGAATAAAAACAGAAAGTGCTGGAGAAAGTCAGCAAGTCTGGCAGCATATGTGAAGAGATAAAGAGAGTAAATGTTTTGAGTTCAAAGACTCTTTTCTGGAATTGAAGTTCGGAGCTTAGTTACAAAGAAGATCTTTGGGCTCAAGATGTTAACTCTGTTTCTCTCTTCACAGATGCTGCCAGACCAGTTAACTTTATCCAGCATTTTCTATTTCTGTGCCATAAATAATATTTGCCTCCCAAACGGATACAGTACATGAATTTCTTGGTTAATATCATTAACTGGTTCCTGGAAAACACAATATTACATGAAAGGACATGATGCAAAGTATGGATGTGGTATGATAAATGGGGTCACATTCCTTGTGGATTGTATTTGGAATACGCCTTTCCGTATCAACATGCACATTAACATTTTAAAGTTAAGAAAATGTAGAAAACATCAGTGGTAAGTTTATCCCAACATGAGAAAATTAAGAAAACACAGGGCTGGAATTTACAGCTACAAATAGGGCAGGCCATCAGCCCAGAGCAAGCATGGAATACAGGTCATTCTGTTATAACGTGTGTATTGTTAACAGGAATTTGCTATAACGCAATTGTCAAATTGAGGACACTGCTTCTAAAGCACAAAGTTTAAATGGACATTATGCAAATTTAAATAGTTTAGATGGTGCTGCTATTATACAATTTTTTTATAGCACGGGATTGCACAAGAATTGAACCACTGTGTTACAGCAGAACTGACTGTATAGCAGAATTGACCTCATCACACTTAACACCAGCTTAATGGAAGATGGGCAGCATGGAAATCAGAAGCTGCCTGCTATTTTGAAACAACCAGTGGAAAATGTTTGAGTATTGATAAAAAAAAGATATATTGTGTTGAAGCTTTTTGTCTTGCACTTATCAGGACAATTGGCAAGAAAATCACTTCAAGGAGAAAACTAACATTTCCCTGCATGAGAGGAGAATGCTGATTAATTAGCAAGCGGACTCTGATTGGTCAAGATATTGCCATGGAGAATGCACCCATTAATGTTGACTGATACATAATTGTCAGGGTTGTTTAAATTTTTAACCGGATTGGTTGACTTCGCCCTGAGAAATGAACCAGTATATGGCTGTCATCTATCAGTTGACTGGAAACAGATGCATATGTGTACATGTTCCTTCTGCCTGCCCTGTGTATTAATATATGTAGCTTCTGCTACATGCAAATGTGCTATGTGACGAGCCTGACTGACAAACCTAATTGGTTGTCAGTACATTTCTTTACACAGTCAAGATTATCTAGCAAATGTTATCTAATTGCAGAGTTACACCTGAAGTTGGGATCTTTGCTGCAAGTTTTGCAAGTGCAGACTGGCTGGATACAGTCAGCCCTTTGCTTGTTGTGAACAACCAAAGGGACATGCTGTTTGGCACAATCCACCAGCCTATGGAGGCAAGGCCTCCATACCTAGGATCACACCAACACTGATATCCATTTCTGTAATAGGCTGCCACTAATAGGATGCTGCCTTCAAGCCAAACAATTGGCCCTTCAATTGTTTGCAACAGCAAGGTACTGACTATATTCAACCAGTCCATGCTTGCAATATTCATAATGCCATCTGACACTTAGCATTTGTTGATAATACCTTAAATTTGAAACTGTGTCTATCACTTGTCTAAATCTTTTTGACAATGACACATGATATCAGGACAATCATTGACCCACCCTTGTCCACCTTCATCACAAGGACAGTTATGATTTTTCCTAA
The DNA here is from genome assembly GCF_037043375.1 of Chiloscyllium plagiosum. Taxonomy (NCBI): domain Eukaryota; kingdom Metazoa; phylum Chordata; class Chondrichthyes; order Orectolobiformes; family Hemiscylliidae; genus Chiloscyllium; species Chiloscyllium plagiosum. The sequence continues at coordinate 58,145,613 of NW_028270147.1, read as the reverse complement.
GAACGAACCATTCTTGTTTTTTTGTAAATAATTGGGCCACCATATGGTCTGTTAACCTTAACATCCCTTTTGTCCTTGCTTAAGAAATTGTTCATGTTTGGAAAGGGAAGTTGCTATAGATGTCATTATATGAGGGCTCATATCACACAGGAAATACTAGAAGCTTTCAGTTTTGTACCAATCCCAATTTCCAAAACAGAGTAGCGAGGGAAGTTTCAAGCAGGTTTGTGAAGGGAGCAGTGAAAGGGATATTGGGTGGGAGTGTCAAGAGGAGTAGTAAGTGGAGCTATGAGTAGGAATAGTGAGTGAAATGTGCATTGACAGGAGATACAGTTTCATTCTGATTGTTGCATAAATTGCTTTCATGTTAATTTCCTTATTTTATTGCATATTCTTTGCCCAATTAACATAAACTTACATTGTCCTTACCTTTCTGATTCTTGCTTAATGAATATTTTCTATTTTCTCCTTGCATAAGCTTTGATTCTCGTTACTTAAAGCAGGTTTTCATTTTGCTTGTTACACACTGGATACACACTGACTTGTGCTGTTTCCAGTTATCACAACAGCTTGCTATCTTCTTGTTTCTCATAGGTAACATTACATTTATTTCCTCAAATTACTTAATTTGTCTTCTTTGTTTCACTGCAGTTACACAATACAATTACCTAATTCTTAACTGGGATATTATTTCAAAGCTTTTATAACCAGTTCCTTCACAGGCACAACATCATGGGTGGGGCGGGAGGGGGTGCTGCTGGTTGGAGGTGGTAGGTTGTTGGTGAGAAGGAGGATGATTGGTTGACTATTCAATCAACTTAATAATGTCTTCATTTGACATCTAGAAATGACTTTCCAGCAGGTTGAACAGAAGTGAGAACTCTGGTTGATCTTTTTCCTTCCCCAGTGAACCCACACACTACAGCCAGGAGTAGCTGCCTCCAAGCACCACGCAATCAGTCACAACTGATTGGCCATCTCTGCTACTGGGGTCTCCATATTCGGCTATGTATTTACCAAAAGTGGTTTGTAGAGTTTCCAGAGTGCAGTTCTGATCATCAAGAAAGTGGTAGTTCTTCATAATGTCATTTTATTGTTTCTTAATTTCCTGAGTTGAATTCTAATCCAAGCAACAACAGGATGAATATTGCTTATGATAACAAAACAAAAACTAGTAACGCATAAATGGCAGACTAAGCAGTGAATGATTTTGTTTTGTTTCAAAAAAAAACATGCATTGTCATAAATGCCAGTTTATTCCATGATGATAAGTGAGCACATTAAAACAAGAAAAATCAAAAGCTGGTTGTTACTTAATGCTTTGTAAGGTTTTTTTCCCCTAATGCTGTTTCTTTTATTGTTTACAGGGTCTGGGGAGGGATGGGTATGATAATTCATGTCACTATGCTTTAATGTCCTGGCAGTTAAGCTGTAGTCAGAACTCAACAGCATAGTTAGTACTGATTCAGTTGTAATGAATAATGTTGATCAATTTTCATCTTGAATACAGGTTGTCAAGAAGGAATGTTTCATCGACTGAAATAACTGTCAAGTGACAATTTACAGAAAAATAAATTGTTGAGCAATTGGTAAATCACAACCTTGAAGGGCAACTTTAGAACCTTCAGAACATTAAACAAATAAGCTAATAAAGTAGGTTATAATTACACACATATATGTATAACATTTTAACAATGCTGACAAGCACTTTATAAAGTTTAATAAAGGCAGCATTCAGTCTGAAAAAAATGAAAGTAATACATGTTTTGGTAATAATCAGGCTTGTTGGACACTGTAAGACTATTGTTGATCCCTTTTATCTAATTAAACATATTCACAAAGCTCTGCTCAACAACTTCCAGCTGCCATTGAAGACGTAAGTATTTATTTTATAGTTTAACTGAACTAAATGATCTCACCCCCTTCTACTAGGCATATAACTGAAAGGAGAAGGAAAGGGATATGTTGAAAAATGCAATTGAGGATGTAATTGCGGTTCCCTTTTGTTCCTAAATATTTTATATTCTTTCTGATCCTTGCTAGCTCAAATTAAAAGGAAGATATAAAATGAAAGCAGTAACCATGACATACTGCCAATGTAAGATGCCATATAAATACATTCAACAGAATATTGTGGGGCTCTAAGCCATGTGGGCTATGGTGAGATTTGTGGTAGAATTGGACAAGAAATCCATTGAAACCTACCTTGACACTGGGAGCAACAATATCCATCTTTTAAGCTTTATACAAATAAAGTGGCACATTTCTTGAAAGCAGTGATGAGTTGCCAAATAAGAGATCTTAATTCTTATTGAATGCCTTGTTGATTGTCCAACTCGCCTCATTAATAGTCAGATTTCTGGAAACCAGAGCAGGTACCTGGTGGTTTTAGCTTGCCAATTGCTCTGAATGACCTCCACTTTGCCTATGATCACATTGCAGCCCAGGGCATGAGTCACACGGACCAAACACATGTATCCCTTGTCCACAGACCTTACCAAGGCTTAATGACCATTGTGGCAATTCTCTGATACATGGCCAGTGCAATCTGGAAACATGGAATTGTATTGCAGGGGAGCACTGGAGGCACCCGTGCCACAAAGGAGGGTTTAAATTAGTGACGGGGGTGGGAATCAGAGCATAGGTTAATATGTGAAATGACAGTAAGGCGAGGTGGAAGAACAGACAGGGAAGGGATGACTGAACATGGCAGGACTGATGCTCTCAAGTATCTGTGCTTTAATGTGAGATTGACAGGTAAGGCAGATGAAATTTGAGCTTGGATTAATATATATAACTATGATGTTGTAGTTATTACAGAGACTTGATTGAGAGAGAGACAAGACTGGCAGCTTAACATTCAGGGATTGAGATGTTTTAGGCGTGATAGAGAGGAATGTAAAAGTGGAAAGGGAGTTACATTACAGATAAGGGAGAATATCGCAGTTGAACTGAAGGTGTACACCATGGAAAGCTTATCCAGTGCAGTCATATGGATAGAGCTCAGGAATAAGAAGGGTACAATCACTTTAATGCGGTTGTATTTCAGGCCTTCTAAAATCCAGCAGAAGATAGTTCTGCCAGATCTGCTGAGCTTTTCACATAATTTCTGTTTTTGTTGGAGGAGACAGAAGGTACAGCTATGTGCAGAAATTATGGAAAAATGTAAAATCAGCAGTATTGTTGCAGTGAGTGATTTTAAATTCCTCTATATGTAAATAATTCAACTAGAGAAACGGCTATGCCAGACCTGGTATTGGAGAATGAGCCGGTCAAGTGATCAAAGTTTCCATGGGAGAGCACCCGGACAGCTCTCTCATTTCTCTATTCCCTTATCATTGTCCTCTGTCCTGAGGACCAATGGAGCACAGGTATGTGTGTCTCTCTGGTACATGCTGACAGTGCTGGACCTGGCTGTCCATGGCAGGGGCCAACTGTCCATGGAGGATGCCCGATGGTCACACGATTTGATCCACTGCTGCAGCATCGGGGTAATAGGGCAGTTGTGCCCCACAGACTTGTCTGCTGCTGCTATTCCTCCCTATATGAATGGCTGAAGTCCCTGATTGCTGAAACCACAATGTCGCCTCCTGCCTTGGGCTGAGCACAGTGATGGTCTCTGATTGCCAGTAACTGTCGCAATGAGATTCCCACCCTCTCAGTCTAATGTTCCCACCAAGGTGGCCTGGTATAGGGTGCAGTCTTGCTGATATTTCCTCGAGGCTTTGGTACTTTTGTTCCAGAGGTCCAGGAGGTGGATTCAGGGGGTAGCCGGGCATTTCTCAGAGAGATTGTGGAGATGCTGACTGTACCTATATGACATGAGTGAGTGAGAGAGAGAAAATCATAGGCAGTGCGCGAAAGTGAGGACTGCAGATGCTGGAGATCAGAGTCAAGATTAGAATGGTGCTGGAAAAGCACAACAGGTCAGGCAGCATCTGAGGAGCAGGAAAAGCCCTTTATCAGGAATGAGGCAGGGAGCCTACGGGGTGGAGAGGTAAATGGGGGAGGCGGGGTGGTGGGTGCTGGGGAGAAGGTAGCAAAGAGTACATTAGGTGGATGGGGGTGGGGATGAAGGTGATAGGTCAGAGAGGAGAGTGGAGCGGATAGGTGGGAAGGAAGATTGGCAGGTAGGACAGGTCATGAGGATGGTGCTGAGCTGGACGGTTGGAACTGGGTTAAGGTGGGGGGAGGGGAAATGAGGAAACTGGTGAAGTCCACATTGATGCCCTGGGGTTGAAGTGTTCCGAGGCGGAAGATGAGGTGTTCTTTCTCCAGGCGTCGGGTGGTGAGGGAGCCGCGGTGGAGGAGGCCCAGGACCTGTATGTCCTCAGCAGAGTAGGAGGGGGAGTTGAATTGTTCGGCTACAGGGCGGTGGGGTTGATTGGTGCGGGTGTCCTGGAGATGTTCCCTAAAGCGCTCTGTGAAAAGACGTCCAGTCTTCCCAATGTAAAGGAGACCGCATCTGGAGCAATGGATACAATACGATACATTTGTGGTGTGCAGGTGAAACTTTCTTGGATGTGGAAGGCTCCTTTGAGGCTTTCGATGGAGGTGTGGGCGCAGGTTTTGCAATTCCGGCGGTGACAGGGGAAGGTGCCAGGAGGGGAGAGTGGGTTGTTGGGGCACGTGGACCTGATCAGGTAGTCAAGGAGGGAACGGTCTTTGTGGAAAGCGAAAAGGGGTGGGGAAGGGAATTTATCCCTCGTGGTGGGGTCCGTTTGGAGGTGGGGGAAATGTTGGCGGATGATGTGGTTTATGCAAATATTGGTAGGGTGGAAGGTGAGGACCAGGGAGGTTCTGTCCTTGTTGCGGTTGGAGGGGTGAGGTGCGAGGATAGTGGTGCGGGACATGGATGAGATGCGTTGGAGAGCATCTTCAACCCCGTGGGAAGGGAAATTACGGTCTTTAAATAAGGAGGCCATCTGGTGTGTCCTGTGGTGGAACTGGTCCTCCTGGGAGCAGATACAGTGGAGGCAGAGGAATTGGGAATACGGGATGGCATTTTTGCAGGAGGTAGGGTGGGAAGAGATGTAATTCAGGTAGCTGTTGGAGTCGGTGCATTTATAAAAAATGTCAGCGTTGAATCAGTCGTCCTTGATGGAGATGGAGAGGTCCAGAAAGGGGAGGGAGGTGTCAGAGATGGTCCAGGTGAGTTTAAGATCAGGATGGAATGTGTTATTGAAGTTGATGAACTGCTCAACCTCCTTGCGGGAGCACGAGGTGGTGCCAGTGCAGTCATCAATGCAGCGGAGGAAGAGTTGGGGAGTGGTGTCGGTGTAACTACAGAAGATGTACTGTTCTGCGCAGCCAACAAAGTGACAGGCATAGCTGGTGCCCATGCGGGTGCCCATGGTTACCCCTTTCCTCTGGAGTAGTGGGAGGGTTCAAAGGAGAAATTGTTGAGGGTGAGGACCAGTTCAGCCAAACGAATGAGAGTGTCAGTGGAAGGGTACTGTTGGGGACGTTGGGAGAGGAAGAAATGGAGGGCTTGGAGGCCCTGGTCATAGCAGATGGAGGTGTAAAGGGATTGGATGTCCATGGTGAAGATGAGGCATTGGGGACTGGGGAAATGGAAGTCTTGGAGGATGTGAAGGGCATTGGTAGTGTCTTGAATATATGTGGGGAGTTCCAGGACAAGGGGGGATAGGACAGTATCAAGGTAGGTGGAGATGAGTTTGATAGGGCAGGAGCAAGCTGAGACAATGGGTCGGCCAGGGTGGTCAGGCTTGTGGATCTTGGGAAGGAGGTAGAATCGGGTGGTGCGGGGTTCCCGAACTATGAGGTTGGAAGCTGTGGGTGGGAGATCGCCTGAGGTGATGAGGTTGTGTATGGTCTGGGCGATGATGGTTTGGTGATGGCGGGGTAGGGTCATGGTCAAGGGGGTGGTAGGAGGGGGTGTGTTCGAGTTGGCGTCTGGCTTCAGCGGTGTAGAGGTCAGTGCGTCAAACTACCACTGAACCCCCTTTATCCGCTAGTTTGATGGTGAGGTCGGGATTGGAGCAAAGGGAGTGGAGGGCTGCGCGTTGTGAGGGTGAGAGGTTGGAGTGGGGAGGGGTGTTGACAGGTTGAGGTGGTTGATGTCTTGGTGGTAGTTGGAAAAGAAGAAGTCGAGGGAGGGTAGTAGGCCAGCACAGGGTGGAAGGTAGATGAAGTGTATTGGAAGTGGGTGAAGGGGCCCTCGGAAGGTGGGCGGGAGTCCTGATTGAAAAATAAGCTTGGAGGCGGAAGCGGCAGAAGAAGTGTTCGACGTCACAATGCATATTGAATTTGTTGATGCATGGACGGAAGGGGATGAAGGTAAGGCCTTTGCTGAGGACTGATCGTTTGTCCTCAGTGAGGGGGAGGTCTGGGGAGATGGTGAAAACTTGGCAGGGCTAGGAGCTAGGACCTGGTATAGGTGTGGAGCTGGGAGTGGGGGCAGAGCCTGTAACTGGAATGGGAGTGGTGGTAGGGGGATTGGGGGTGGAATCATGAGCAGGAGTGACAGTGGGATCCATACGGGGCGTGTCAGCAGTATGCAGGTGAATGGCAATGGTGGGGGTGGTAGTGGTGGCAACGATGGCAGTGGGGGAGGGGGGCAGAAGGCAAATTGTAGCGAAAGGGAATAAAATAAAATAACTAGAGTCAGAAGGGAAATAATGATGTAGAGCATAGGCAGTGGTCAGGTGTACAATGACTGACACTGACAACAGGGTTAATGTGAGAGTTACAGTAGAAAGAGGAGTGGTACTTATTTAGTTGGGGGACAGTGATCTGCACAAGAGTGGCTCAGGTTTTGTCCTACGAGGGGCAGGATTCTGCCCTCATAGGGGCCGAGGAATCTAATATCGGTCATGTCCACCCCACTCAAATCACTTTACACTTTCCTTTTCTGGGTTGTCTTTTCCTGGAATGAAAAAAAGGGAGGGATAAAGGGCCTGCCCAAAATTTCAATGCTGGACCTTGGAATGTGTAAGTCTCAACACTCAGTGAAGGATAGCTCTTTGCACTGCAAGACCAGCAATTTTCAAGCAGTGCTGAGAGCAGCTTTCTCCAAGTTGACAGTGCACAAGCTGCTGTTTATATTGTTTCAGCTTTCGTCCTTGAGAATATCTATAGGGCACAGAGTAGTACATCATGGTATTGCTTGAGATCAACCTCAATGAACTTAAGTTCTCTCTAAATCTCACAGAGTCCCTATATTGACTACTGTCTGATGGTCTTGTGGTCAAAAATGTTTTTGTGAATATATTTCTCCAAAAGGTCAGATTCTATGCCAAAGTCCAACTGGTTGAAGCATCTGCAGCGCAATGGTCAGGCTTACCATTTGCAACACCAAGGTTGGGTAGAATCACAGTAGGTAATGACACTGGTCATCCAATTGCACAGTGGATCAGGTGGTTAACACTGCTGCCTAATAGCACGAAGTACTGTAGTCCATGTGCTGCAAGTGGGACCTCAATAACATTAGGGAGAGAATTCCAGGATTTTGACCCCGGCAGCACAAAAGAAATACACTTCCAAGTCAGGGTGGTGACTAGCTTGGAGGGAAACTTGCAGGAGGTGATGTACATCCCCATGCATTTGGTGCCCTTGTCCTTCGAGATGGTAGTCATTGTGGGTTTGAAAAGTGTTCTGTAAGGAGCCTTGAAATTTAAAAAGTGGTACACACAGCTACTCCTGAAAGGCAGTGGTGGAGGGAAAGAATGTTTTTGGATGTCGTGCTAATTAAGTGGCTGCTTTGTCCTAAAGGAAGGTATATGGATAAATATTTCCTTTTCAGATAATGATATAATTCCTTTGTGAGAGTCTTTTTGACCCTGACAATACCACAGACAGTGAATCCCAAATCCTAACAACTTGCTACGTGGTAAAGATTAATCCAGTTCCCCCACCTGCCACGCTGGGAACAATTGTTGAAGATACCCTGTGCACAAGAAAAGCTGTGATCCTGATACCATCCCCTGGGGAGGCTTACATAAACTTTCTCAGAGGCTGAAAAATAATCCATTTGCTACTTCTCTTTTCATTCTGTCATTCTGCCGATTTTATATCCATATTACTACTCCCTTTCATTACATGCGCTCTAACTTTACACAAAAGTGTGACATTGCTTCAAATGCCGACAGAAATCCATGTGCATCCCATCAAAAACGTTACCCTCATCAAACCTCTGTGTTACAAAAAAACTCAGGCGACTTAGTTAAACACTATTTATCCTTAACGAATCCATTCTGACTTTCCTTAACTAACTGCATTTGCCTGAGTTTTCTTTTCAACAATTGTTTTGAAAAGCTTTCCTAACACCAGTGTTACATTGACTGGCCTGCAATTGCTACATTTGTCTTTACATCCACTTTTGAACAAAGGTACAGTGTCTGTAATGCTCCAGTCCTGCAGCACCACCCTTGAGTTTGGAGAACATTGAAAAATTATGGCCAGTGCCTTTGCAATTTCCATTTCCACTTCCTTCTTGGATCTAGCTCACTGGTTCTGATGCGCTATCAACTTTAAGTACAGATAGCTTATTTAATGCCTCTTTCTTATTAATCTTAAATCCCCTCTTTCACCATGACCTGGGCAACATCATCAGTTGTGTAGAGGTTTTTAAGGGTAAATAATGTTTAATGGCTTAGTAACTTGGTAACTTTGTAATATGATCCCTAATTAGCCCTACTCTTCCTTATAGCACCAGAGAAGACGTTTGGATACACTTTAATGTAAGTTGTCAGGCTCTTCTCATCCTCTCCCTTTTCATCTTTTGATTTTTTTTGTGATTAAAAAATCTACCCGTACCCAATTCCATAGGGCCTGGTTTTCAATTATATTATCCTCCAAACATCTACCATTCAGCACATTTTCCCTGATTCAGCTTTATTTCTGTCTATTTTGCCTCCTAGAAAACCCCATATTTCTTTGGCCTACCTTTCGCCTTTGATTGTACTTGAACTAGCATCTCTTTAAAGACAGCCATTTGCAAGAAACACTTGATTCAAAATCTTCCACGCTTGACAGATTTATTAATTAATTGAAGTTGAATTCCCTCAGAGACCTTGGTGCAATGTGAATTTATACTTCGAGAACATTAATCTAACTCTATAAGATTCTCATTATGTTAACATGCCTTTTTTAAATCACAGATCAATAATTGGAAAGTGCTCATTTTCCAGTGTAAGAATTGTGATTTCTTTGCTCCTGTTGAGGTGATGCAGCCAACATACAGACTTCATGCTTCCTGCTGATCACCATGATTGTGACATGTAACCCAATGCTAAGTGGCCTGTTGACTGGCTGTACACAGAGCAGCAAGTCTAGTCATGTGCATAGATAGCACAGCTTACAGCGAGACTACACCTTAAAGGCAACCTGCATCTCTGAAATAGGGGATGCATTCAGGCTGATACAACCAGTGGAACAATATCAAAAAGTATTTCAAAGAAGGAATAAGAAGACCAATGCAGCACCAGGGCTCCCAGGTTCTCTGTTGTACCACAGGAGGTCTTATACCAGGAGGAGGAAAGCAGGAGGCATGTTATATTTCTACATGGGGCTTGAGGAGACCATCCATGCTACAAAGAGATTGGGGGCAGGTAGCCACTAAGGTTAATTCAAGGATTTGCCCTTTTGAATCTAGCTGTTGTGTTTCAGAAAGCTCAATGTCTCAAATTGAGTGGTGAATGTCACTTGATGTAGCCTCAAATGCCACCTCCTCACAAGTGGATCAACAACCTCACACACTGCCCAATTTACAACACCTCCTTTGCCCATCTTTAGCAATCCTTAACAATCAGAACTCATACCTAACATTCTGATTCTCAGTTCACCCTTCCACACCTACCATTGCGGTAAGTCTTACATCCAACTATGAAAAGCAGTTCTGATAAAAAGTCCTACTGTACTCAATATACTAACTCTATTTTTCTCTCACAAGAGATTCTGCCAGACCTGCAGGAGTTTCTCTTGCACTTTCTGTTTTTATCTAATATATCCAGCATCTACAGTATTTTGCTTTGACCCTAAATCAGTGGCAAACATTCTTTGCATTCTTTTGCAGGTCACGGGGTAAACAAGAGCAGCTAACAACAAAAACTCAATAGAGGACAGGCACGTCTATTTCTCATGAACCACATGGAGGAAGTGTGGCTGAAAATTAATGGACTGGCATTTTCTGAGACCATTGAGCACAGTATCACCAAGAACATCTAGTACGTACCTGCGTTCTCAAATCTTACTTCACCTTTATCCTCCTATCAGGCAATGGAATACAAGCTGCAAATGGTGTGACCATGGAAGCCCTATTTTCTACCACATCCACTGCCCTTCTCTCAACCCAATAATTCCCTTCAGAAAGCAAGAATGGGGGAGATCCAAGATGGCGGTAGTCTGAGTGGTCTGCTGTGCTGGGCTCTATGCCATACCCTCTGTCAAGGGAAAATTGAAGCAGCAGTAGAACCACTATCTGCCATCTGAAAAGCATGAGCAGGAAATCCAACTACTGGACCAAAGAATGGAGGCAGTGGAGGAGAGGACTGTGGCATCGAAGACCGTGGCGGAGATCTTGGGAAGACCAGGTTCAGGTCCTTCAGGAACTAGTCGATGAACTGGAGAATAAAAATAGGAGAAAAAACTTACGGCTTGTGGGTCTTCTGGAACACGAGGAAGGCAAGGACCTCATCAGCTTTTTGGAGGGATGGCTCCCAAAGTTCCTGGGGCTGGAGTTGGAGTTGGGCCTGGTGAGCGTGGAGCGGGCCCACCAGATCGCAATGCGCAGGCCCAGGCTGGACCCGCACCCAGTGCAGCTCCTGTATTATAGAGAAAAACAGTTTATAGTGGAAGCAGCAAGAATATTGGAAAGGAATTCACAGGATTTAATGTACAAAGGCTCAAAAATAATGTTTTTTTCAGGATTTCTCAGGATCCCTAATTAAGAAGAGAAGAGCATTTGATGAAGTCACGAAAGCGTTAAGGGACCTGAACATTCAATATTCCTTGAGGTACCCATGCGTTTCGCCCATGGGTGGACAGTACATAACTTTGACTCCGCAGAAAGGCAAAGGACTTTGTGAATTCTTTGAATTGAAGGACTTGTGTCAGGGTGGGAGGGGAGGGAGCATCGTTGCGGGAATAGGTTTATTTAATTGCCCTTTTTTTTACTTCTCTCTCCCCATTTTCTTTTTTGTGGTTATTGGCTTTATACATACAGCCTTGTTGTAAAACCAGAATTATTTTATATATTGGTCGTTTAGGTATTATCCAGGGACACTTTTTTTACTGCTGTCCTTTTGATTTTGTATTGGGGATGGCTATATCCATGGTTAAGATGAGTGGGGGGGGGGGCGGGGGGGTGTGGGAATGGGCATCCATTGTTAACTTTCAGAATGTAAATAACAGGCTTTTTTCATTTGTGAATTGCCTGGGGCTACAGCACAGCCTCAGCTAGAGGGAGTTAAGATGGTACTAAGGATTGGGAGGGATGCCTCCAATGGGCAACGGGGAAGATCTCTAGTGAATTGGGGGTTATTTGGGTGTTTGCTTCAGTTAAATGTAGTGATTAGTTTTTGTAGTTGTAGTAATTTTTATAGGAGTAGTTTTTAGACTTCATAGAGTTAATGTCTTTGTAGCTCACCACACCTCAGATAAGCTTCCTCCTCTTGGGAAACCACGGGCTGCCCTGGATGACCATGGCTAGTGATTTGTTCAGGTGGAAATATAAAAGGGAGCCATTCCCCTATTAAACGAAATAAGGTCTTATCAAGCCTCAGGAAGGAAAGGGTGGATATTGCCCTGCTGCAGGAGACGCATCTAACTGATAAGGAACATCTGAAACTGTAGCAGGAAGGTTGTGACAGGATATTTTTCTCATCCTTCAACTTTGAGGAGAGGAGTGGCTATGCTGATAAGAAGGAACCTCCCTTTCTAGGTAACGGAGCAGATTAAGGATGAACATGGACGGTTTATCATTCATAAAGTCCTAATAAATGGAGAAGAATACGGTGTTTTGAATGTATATTGTCCCCCGGCGCACCGTCTTAAATTCCTAATTGATGCAGTGGCTAAATTAATGAATCTTGGGGTGTGCTGCATGGTCATAGGAGGGGATTTTAATTGCCTAATAGATCCCAAGGTTGACAGGGTGCCAAGGGGCCCAGCAGATATGCCCGCATAATCTAAGCAGTTGGTGGACCTGTGTGAGGAGTTGGGACTAGTGGATGTGTGGAGGAGTCTCCACCCTAATGGAAGAGACTTTATGTTCTATTCCAACATACACAAGTGCCATACGCGAATTGACATGTTTTTATGCCAACTGATGGTTTGGATAGAACATTGGCGTGCAAAATTGGGAATATAGCTGTCTCGGATCATGCGTCAGTATACTAAGATCTTAAAATCAAGGGTAGTGGAATGGATGCACGGTACTGGTGTATGGGTCCATTTCTGTTAAGGGATAGCAAATTTATTGAATATATCAGAAGAGAGTTCAGGGCCTTCTGGGATATCAACTCAGGTATGGCTAGTAATCCGGCAATACTTTGGGAGGCCACTAAGCCATATTTACGAGGCCTGATCATTTTGTATTCTGCGACTAGGAGGAGGCAGAGGGAGCAGCAACAATGGATGCTGGAGGCCTGGCTGCAGATGGCTGAGGAAACGTATTATAATAGGCTATCATTGGTCAAGTTCGGTCAAGGCTCTCCAGGCGGCTCTCGACTCATTGCACACACAAGTGGCTAAAAAATGGTCTTCTTTGCTAAACAGAGACTGTTTGAATTTGGAGATAAGCCAGGTATCTGGCATATTTGGCTAGGAGGAAAAAGGCTTCCCAATCTATTATCTGTTAGAGAGAAGGCTGGCACAGTTACCTGTGAGTTGAAGAAGATCAATATTAGATTTAGGGAGTGTTTCGCAGAGTTATATCAGTCGGGGGGTGGCCGGGGGCGAACATGGTGCAGCGAGAATGCAATCGTTATTTGAGAATCTGGACTCTCCAGTATAAACATGAAACAGGCTTCCCTTTTGAATGCGCCTATAACGGTACAGGAAGTGCAGGAAGCAATAAGGCATCTCCAGGGAGGCAAAGCACCGGGGCCAGATGGATTCCCAACTGAATTCTATACGGAATTCAGAACCATGTTAGTGGAGCCACTTCTGGGGATGTACAACTATTATTATACACAGGATTGCTGTCGCCTTCTCTCAAGGAGGCTAATATCTCCCTCATTTTAAAGAAAGGGAATGACCCCGAAGAATATGCTTCATACAGACCAATTTCACTGCTGAATGTAGATTTCAAAATTTTATCCAAGACACTGGCTCGGAGGTTGGAGAAGGTCCTGCCCCATATTATAAAAGAAGACCAGACAGGATTTGTTAAGGGCCGTAGCTCCTCCAACAATATCAGGAGAGTACTGAACACAGTACAGGTATGCCAGCAAAGATTGATTTGGGTTTGTTGCTCTCCCTAGATGCAGAAAAGGCATTTGATCAAATATCAAGGGTAGTGGAATGGATGCACAGTACTGGTGTATGGACTCATTTCTGTTGAGGGACAGCAAATTTATTGAATATCTATTGGTCCATATCTATTTGAGGTCCTTGAGTGGTTTGGCATGGGGGGATCCTTTGCCAGATGGGTAGTAGTACTGTATAATGATTGTAAGGCGGCAGTCATTACAAACAGTGCTAAGTCAGATAACTTTAACATTGGGAGAGGTAGTCGACAGGGGTGTCCTCTCTCACCACTGTTATTCACCTGGGCCACTGAGCCATTACCTGAGGCTATCAGGAGGGATCCTGAAACAGTGGCACCAAGGGTGGGAGAGGGGAAGCATAAGGTCACTCTATGTGCTGCCGATGTCTTTTTGTTCTTGGCCAATCTGGAGAAGTCCGTTCCTCGACTGATCCAGACAATTTATTTATTTGGCGGTTTTTCGGGCTACAGGATCAACTTTACAAATCAGAAGACATGCCAGTATGGGGATTAGTGGAGGTGCCTAATCTAAAGGATGGTGGGAGCCCAAGGCTTTAAACCTGGGGCAATGGATTCTGGCTTCAAGTTATGGGAGAATAAGAGGATCTCATGCCTGGGAGATTTTTCAAGGGGGAGGTCTTGATGCCATTTATTCAGTTAAGCCAGAAATATGGATTGTCTAATAGGGACCTTTTCCGGTACTTTCAGATAAGGGATGATATCCAAAGGAAGACCACACTACTGGCTCAGTGTTACAAATCAGACATGGAGAAAAGAGTAGTCCGGTGTATGGGTGCTCTTTCAGTCAGTACTTTGTATCATTTACAGAAAGGTCGTGTGCTGGGGGACATGGAAAGACTCTGTAGGACATGGAATCGAGAATTAGGAGAGGATATTTCATCGGAGGTGTGGGAAGATATATGGAGAAATGTAAGGAAAATCTCAGTATATAACAGAGTGCAAGCCATGCAATTGAAGATCTTACACAGGGCTCATATGGCGCCAGAGAGGCTAACTAAGTTCAAGAGAGGAGTGTCATCAGTGTTCCAAATGTAATATTAGTACAGGCACTCTTACACATTGCTATGGTCATGTTGTAAGATCCAGAAATACTGGAGTGCTATAGTAAGGGAGATAAAGGACATCCTAGGGATTGAAATTAACGTTGTTCCATGTTTCTTCTTCTGGGGTTGCCAAATTTGCCCTCTCTGGGGGAACATGGGAAGAGATTGTATAATATTCTTACCGACCGTGCGAGGAAGAACATTCTACTGAATTGGATGTCAGAAAAACCACCAGGTCTTATGGGGTGGCGTAGGCTGGTGATGGAGCATCTCCCCCAAGACTACCTCACAAATATGGTGCACCACAAAATGGAACAGTTTTGTAAGACGTGGCAGCCCTTTTTAAATTATGTTGATGCAGATGTATCAGCAATATTAATCAGGGCCGTGGTATAGCCGTGGGTGTCTGTAGGGCCCTCGGGAGGAGGGGTTTGGGAGATAAAGAATACGGGTACTGTAGGTAGTGTTCCCAGAGATGGGATCCTCAGTGGAGGTGTGATAGAGAAATAGAATAAAGTAGTGAGGTATTATTTAATTTAAGTTACTTGAATTTAGTTTAAGTTAATACTTATTTAATTTGTTTGTAGTTTAGTTTAAGTTAAGTAGATACGTTTGTTCTGGTAGAATAGTAGGTCATTCATTAATAATAGTATCGTGTTATGACTTTGTTGTACTGCCTCTACTTGTCTGTTTTTTGGTGTTATTCTTCTTTTTTGTATATAGATGTTTTGTAAAAGATTTAAAAAGGTTTTCAATAAAAATATTTATTCAAAAAAGAGAAAGCAAGAATGGCTACCTGCCCAATCAGTACAGCCTTCTGATGATGTGTGCAAGCAATTACACACTTAAAGCTGGATGTTACTTTAATCACCAAAGTGCGAGTTGCATCAGATTTCTTTGGCAGGTTTTCACTTTGAGACCAATATGATTTCTCATTGCCTCTTATCAAAATTGCTTCATTAACTGCTGACCTTTCTTCGATGGCATCTGTTACATCTGTGGGTGGCACGGTGGCACAGTGGTTAGCATTCATGCCTCACAGCGCCAGAGACCCGGATTCAATTCCCGACTCAGGCGACTGACTGTGTGGAGTTTGCACATTCTCCCCGTGTCTGCGTGGGTTTCCTCCGGGTGCTCCGGTTTCCTCCCACAGTCCAAAGATGTGCAGGTCAGGTGAATTGGCCATGCTAAATTGCCCGTAGTGTGAGGTAAAAAAAGGGGTAAATGTAGGGGAATGGGTGGGTTGCGCTTCGGCGGGTCGGTGTGGACTTGTTGGGCTGAACGGCCTGTTTCCACACTGTAATGTAATCTGTAATCTAATCTAATCTAATCTGATTTGATCTTCATTACTCGCTGTTCCAGGAGGAGCTCATCACTCAGCAGGAAGCCCAACATATTTAAAAGGCTGTTGTACACTGATGCACTTGAAGGTTGGCCCACCCAGTGATGGGCACCACCGAAGATGGTGGAGATTGGGAAGACGCCACGGTGATTCTCCAAAAGGAATCTGACTGAGGTCCTCGCGTGGAGGAGTGGTGCAGAAAAGAGGCGTTCTTTACCTAGAGGAGCAGCAGAGGATGTTGTGACATCAGGACTGGCATATGAGGTCATCATGCCAGGTATGGGCATACATTGTCCACCCTTGAAGTCAGGGTACTCCTGACCACGAACAAACACTCGCTCCCATGTTACCCTGTTCCCATCTATGCTTTACTAGACCTTCCCTTAGGAATACTGTTTGCTGCCTTACCACTTGTCATTCACTCTTTTATTTTGTAAATATATTTATTAGCAAATTTTTTTAACTTTACAAACATATAAAATTATTGAAAAGAACAATCAATAACAAATATCAGTATAATAAAAAGAAAAATAAACACAAGTTACAATACAACTACTGTCTACTAACTACTAACCTACCCTATAATACAAAACAAACCCTAACACTGTGCAAAGCAACTCCAAAAAAAAAAGAAAAGCAAAAAAAACCCATAAAAAACATAAAATACAGAACAGCAATGCTTGACGCAAAGCCCCCAAACAAAGGAATGGGAGCATTGTATATACACCCGTATTAACTCAAGAGACCCCCTCCAGGACCTAGGGCTTGACAAATCTAACCATCCTGGTTAAACAAACGCTCTAGATAAGATAACTGACAAATCTATATCCAAATAACTCAAGTAGGGCTGCCATGTCTTATAAAAATGGTCTGCTGTGGGGTGCACCATGTTTGTTAAAGAATCCAAGGGAATGTGCTCCATAATTAATTTCTGCCATCCCAGCAAGCCCGGCGGGTTCTCAGACACCCAATTCATCAGAATATTCTTCCGTGCACAATATACAAGAATATTAAATAGTTTCTTCCCATGCCCGTCTAAAGATGGTAAATTCGGTAGACCTAAGAGGAGAAATATTGGGTCTACTTTGACTTCAGTCCTCAATACCCTCCCTATCTCTCCCGCCACAACACTCCAATAAACATGGAGCCTGTGGCATGTCCAGAAGCAATGGGTAAGAGTACCTACACTTATTTTACATTTGGGGCACACTGAAGATGCCCCTTTTTTAAACTTCGCCAGACAGGTCTGGTGCCAGATGAGCCCTGTGCAGAATTTCTAACTGCGTAGCCCATGTCCTAAACAGACTGACATCTTTCAAGTATTCTCCGATATATTCTCCCATTTTTCAGAAGAGATCTCCACTCCTAACTCTTGCTCCCAGACCTCACATAACCTGTTAATATCCTGCCAGGCCCTGCCACCCAGCAAGCGATAGAGGGCACTAACCGAAAGGGTGCTTGTCGAACATAGCAATAACCTCTCTGTATCAGGCTTATAGGGCTTAGTGAGAAACGTTGTCTTCTTCTGGATGAAATTCCTAACCTGAAAAAAATGGATAAGATCTCTGCTAAGCAACCCTTATTTGCGGCTCAGTTGCTCAAAAGACATCATAGCTTCCCCCTCAAACAAGTGTCCCAAACTAGAAACTCTTCTCGCTGCCCATAGTTTGAACCCTGAATCCATCATCCCTGGTCAGAACCCTGGCATGCCAACTATAGGTGTAAGTGGCGAAGTCTTGGATAAACAACCCTCACTCTGACGCATCGCCCTCCATGCCTTGACTGTATTAATGACAATGGGGTTCGGGCAGTGGTCCACAACTGTCCTCATCTTATCCATGAACAACAGGTTAATAAGAGGGTACTTTGCCTGGGAGGCCTCAATATCCAGCCATATTGAGTCTGGATCGTTACCTACCCAATCACAGACAAAGGACAGCAGGGAACTCAATTGATACCTTCTGATGTCTGGGAAATCAACTCCTCCCCCTCCTTGAGGCAACTGTAATTTAGTAAGTTTGATGAAGGGCCGCCCACGATGCCAGACAAAGGAACTAAACCATCCCATAAGCTTCCACAGCGTTGACCTGGGAAACATTATAGGGAGCATACGCATGGGATAAAGCAAACGAGGAAGAACATTCATCTTAATGAGAGATATTCGGTCCAACCATGAAATTGGAAGAGCCTCCCATCTCTGGAGATCTCGCCTAATATTGTTGAGCAAGTGAGCAAAGTTAGTCCGAAATAACAGATCAAACTTGGGGTAATAAAAATGCCGAGGTACCGGAACCCTGCCCGTGACCATTTAAAAGGGAACTTAGGGCCACCTTCAACTTCTGGCACATCCTTAAGGTTCCCCAAAGGCATAGCCTCCAATTTTGCAAAGTTAATCTTATATCCTGAAATAGCCCCAAATGAATTGATATCAAATTGGATAAAAAAAGGACATCATCCACATACAGTGTAATTCTGTGTGCCCTCAATCCCATTTCCGGAGTGGTTATGTGGATGTTCTGACGAATGGCCTCTGCCAGCGGCTCTATCACCAACGTAAACAACAACGGTGAGAGGGGGCAGCCTTGCCGACTACCCCTACCAATCCTAAAATTTCCAGACTTCACCTCGTTGGTGATGACTGCGGCCAGAGGGTGGCGATATAAAATCTCCACCCACCTAGCAAAGACTCCACCCAAACCAAACTGTCCTCAGACATAAAAAAGATACAGCCATTCCACCCAGACAAATGCATTTTCACCAACCCCTGAATCGATCATTGCTGACAAACTTGGACCATATTCAGCAACCTTCTAATACTATTAGAGGACCTATGGCCCCTTATAAAGCCTGTCTGGTCCTCTTTAACAATGTGGAGCAACACCTTTTCCAGTCTCAGTGCCAGGATCTTGGACAGAGTCTTGAAATCTGAATTTAATAGAGAGAGATGGGCCTGTATGAGGCACAATGCTCAGGAACCTTCCCCTTCTTAAGAATTAAGGAATTAAGGAAATATTAGCTTCTCTCAAAGATGGTGGTAGGCGTTAATGCATACAGGAGTGATTGTACATCTCCAACATTGGCCCTGACAGAATCCCTATAAACTCCTTATAAAACTCACCCGGGAAACCAGCAGGGCCAGGTGCTTTCCCACTCTGAAGTTGCCTAGCTGCCTCCTGTATTTCCTCAGCTGTCAAGGGGGCATTAAGGAGAGAGGCCTGTTCCAAGATTACCCCTGGGAGGTCCAAGTTCTTAAAAAAGGTCTCCATTTTAGCCCTCCTGTCCTCGCAACCTTTAGACTGATACAATTCAGAGTAAAAGCTCTGAAAAACCTTATTAATCTTTTTAGCATTGTATGTAAGGACCCCAGCGCTGTCTCTGATTGCAGTAATGGATTGGAGAGCACGCTTTTTCCTAGTCAGGTACGCTAAATACTTCCCTGGTCTATCCCCATATTCGAACAGCCTTTGTCTAGCAAAAGTAAGTTCTTTCTTTGTGTTTTGTGTCAGTATTGAATTCAAGGCAGCCTGAAGGGCCATGATCCGCTGTAGCTTAGTCACCGAAGGCTGCGCAAATGTGCTGCCTCCGTGGCTTTCAACCGCATCTCAAGTAGACGCTGCTGTTCCTCCTTCTGTCATTTCCGGCTATCTGAATAGGAAGTAGCTAATCCCCTAGCAAAGGCCTTAGCAGTTTCCCATAGCATAGATGGACTACTAGCCGTGCCTGAGTTGATAGTCAAGAATTCCTGAAACTCCTTCAAAACATATTCCACAAATTTGGAATCCTTTAGGAGAAAAGAGTCCAAACATCAGTGCCGCCAACCTAGCCCTTCACTTTTGGCCTTAACCTCCAAATATACTGCCGCGTGACCAGAGATAGCTGTATTCCCAATTTTACAACCCATAATCGAATCCAGAAGGGCCGAGGGAGCGAGAAAAAGGTCAAACCTCCTGTGACATTTATGTGGATTTGAAAAAAAGGTGAAGTCCCTGCCAGTAGGGTGAAGACATCTCCAAATATCCACCAGCCCCAACTCCTCGCATAAGTCAACCATCTGCTTGGCCTGCGAAAAAATAGTTGGGGGCCCACAAGGCATCCTGTCCACCATTGGATCCAAAAGACAGTTAAAATCCCCCCCTATAATAATATGCCATGCTCCAAAAGCACTCAACTTAGAGAAAGCACTAATCAATAATTTGAGGGGATGCGCCGGAGGACAGTAGACATTAAAAATGCCATACTCCTCCCCATGTATCAGGGTTTAAGTATCATAACCTGTCCCTGCTCATCTTTTACCTGCTCTAATAATGTGAATGGAAGATTTTTCTGGATACGTACCGCCACTCCCCTACTTTTAGTAGTAAAGGATAAAAAGAATATCCGGTCACAACCTCCCTGTTATAATTTCAGGTGTTCCCCACCATCAAGATGGGTTTCCTGCAACAAAGCGATATCAACCCTTTCCCTCTTAAGGCTAGAAAGCACTTTTTTCCTTTTAACAGGTGAATGACTTCCCTTAATGTTACAGGTGTACCATTTCATAAGACACTTAGCCATATCGCCTCTCAGACACCTTGGACCCCTCAGAGGGAGAACCCTGCTTACAACGTGCCGAGCACAAGTAAATAAAGACTCATAGAGTCGAAGAACTATATATACAAAAACCAGTCTATCATAACTGTGACAACTATTACTACCAAAACACTGCAAAGAGAAAACCAACTATAAAACCTTGAATGGAAGACTCTTCCCTGCCCATAGGGGGCACTGTCATCCACTCTTACCCCAAGGCTAAAGCTCCTAATCGAGATGAACAGGTTCAGGAGTTTTATAGATTTTTTTTTTATAGATTACTTTACAGTGTGGAAACAGGCCCTTCGGCCCAACAAGTCCACACCGACCCGCCGAAGCGCAACCCACCCATACCCCTACACATCTACCCCTTACCTACCACTACGGGCAATTTAGCATGGCCAATTCACCTGACCTGCACATCTTTGGACTGTGGGAGGAAACCGGAGCACCCGGGGAGAATGTGCAAACTCCACACAGCCAGTCGCCTGAGGCGGGAATTCTTCTTATGGCAGTGTTTCCTCTTGTGCCCATTGCCCCCTGTCCCCAAACCCTGTTACCCTTCAGTTATTGTGGATGAAGATGGATCCAATGCATTGACCAGTTCTAATTCTCTACACTACACCTCAGGAAGTATTTTGGAGGGAGTAAAAAACATGTTCAGCAAAATGATACTGGAGCTGGAGGGATTAAGTTATGAGAACAGTTTGCCTGGATCTGGATTACAGTTATTTTCTAAACAATCTGTTCAGAGATATTATTACATACCAAGAAGCAGGTGGGGGGGATCCAAGTTGGCAGCGACCCAGCAAGTCTGAGTCTACAGTACTCCTCCCAAGACTTGGGTAAAGTGGGTCACCCACCCCCACCACACTCACCAAATCATTCAAAATAGCTGTTTAATTTAATTAGTTGCTTAGTATTAAATTTAAACAATCTAATCTTTAGTAAAAATGACCAAAGGGAAGGGGGCCCACAGCTGTCAGCAAGCAGGAACCCCTCCCCCACCCTCTCCAGCTGCAGCAGAGGCGTCCGCAGCTGCCCCGGGGGACTTACCTACAGTGGCGAGCCTTGTGGAAATCATCTCTAAACTCGATGCGAAGATCGACGGTTTCATCGAAGAATCCCGAAGTCGATGGGACTCACTCTCGGCCGCGCCGCAAAGGCACGACCGAGACATTAAAGAAATCGAGCGCCGAGTCGGAGGGGCGGAGCTAAAGGCCGCGACCTCCGAAACTACAGCGCAATCGGCCGTGGATCAGGTCCGGACTCTCGAACAATGAGTCCGGACCTTAGAGAATCACATTGATGACCTCGATAATCGAGGTCGTTGAAAAAATATTCGTTTGCTGGGCCTTCCCGAACGGGAAGAGGAAGGCCAGCTTACGGCGTTCCTCGAGCAGTGGCTGCCACAACTTTTAAATCTGGAAGCTGGATCAGGCCAGGTAAGGGTAGAATGGGCCTACCGGGTCGCAATACGCGGGCCCGGCTCGAACCAGCATCCCGCCCGGTCCTGTTTCGGCTGCAGAGCTATAGGGAGAGGCAGATACTCCTAGAAGCTTCTAGAAATCTTGGAAAAGATTCCCAAGCTATGATCTATAAAGGATCCAAGATCATGTTATTCCAGGACTTTTCCCCGGCTCTGGTCCGAAAGAGGAAGGCATTCGATGAGGCGAAGAAGCGTTTAAGGGACTTAGATATTCAGTACTCCTTATGCTACCCAGCGACGCTATGCTTTAACCATGAAGGATCCGTGTATAACTTCGGATCGCCAGATAAGGCTAAAGAATTTTTATACTTTCTTAGATAAATTGTAAGATATAATGGATGTTGGTTTGCCTTTCCCCCACTCCAGTTTATATCCCCCCTCTTTTTCTTTTTTCTTACCTTACTGTTTAATATTATTTTGGGGGGTGGGGAGAGGGATTTATTTATTTGTTCTCTATTTAGTGATTTTCTCCCCCCCTTGGGGTTTTTAAAAAAAATTATATATATATATATATAATCCAGGGGGTTTAGTAAATGTTGGTGGGGGGAGGTAGTTATCTTATTCTATTTTACCTCTGTCTCTAGGAGCGGGGTTGTTTTCCCTTGTTATCTTGTATTATTATATTTAATTATTATTTGTTGAGGTTGTAATTTTATAGTTATATATGTTTATACATGGTATTAACACTACCAAATATATCCAGGTATTGGTGTGGGTGGGGGTGGGGGTGGGGGTAGGGTGCTCACTGTTAACTCTAGCTTTGTATTATATCTGAATTCTCCTCATTCTATTGTGGAGCGCCTGGGTCAAGGGTGGGGCATTGGTTAGGAGAGGATACGATGGACCTTTGGAAAGGAAGTGACACCCCCTGGGAACAAGGGGGAAAATCTCCATTTAAATACGTTTTATTTGTTTTTTATTATTTAGAAATAGTTTTTTATTATACTGTTGTGAGTGTATTAGAGAGCCTTTGTTTTTGTGAATTTTATATGCTCTATGCTTGGGATGTTCTAGATAGGGTTCCCCCTCCCGAGGGGTCTCGGATTTGCCCAGACAATTATGGTTGATCAGTTGGTTAAGTGGTGCACCTGGAATGTCAAGGGGAGTAATTCACCAGTCAAAAGGAAGAAAATATTATCAAATCTTAAGAAGGAAAGAGTTGATATAGCTCTCCTACAGGAGACACACCTGTTAGATAAAGAACACTTGAAATTACAACAGGGTGGATTCGATCAGGCCTTTTTTTCTTCTTTTAGCTCAAAAAGTAGGGGAGTTGTTATTCTTGTTCTGAAGAATTTCCCTTTCAAAATCCTAAATCAGATAAAAGACGAATCTGGATGATATATTTTGATTAAAGCCCTTATAAATGGAGAGGAATATGGGATTTTAAATTTGTACTGCCCCTCGGCCCCTTTAAATTTATAACGGAAGCCTTTTCAAAATTGATGGCTTTTGGTGCCCATCATACAATTATAGGGGGAGACTTTAATTGTATTATGGATCTGGAAATAGATAGGATTCCCAAGAGTACTGCAGGAGTATCTCCCAGATCTAGACAATTGGTGGATCTGAATAAAGAACATAGAACATAGAACATAGAAGAATACAGCGCAGTACAGGCCCTTTGGCCCTCGATGTTGCGCCGATCCAAGCCCACCTAACCTATACTAACCCACTATCCTCCATATACCTATCCAATGCCCGCTTAAATGCCCATAAAGAGGGAGAGTCCACCACTGCTGCTGGCAGGGCATTCCATGAACTTACGACTCGCTGAGTGAAGAACCTACCCCTAACTTCAGTCCTATATCTACCCCCCCTTAATTTAAAGCTATGCCCCCTTGTAATACCCGACTCCATACGCGGGAAAAGGTTCACACTGTCAACCCTATCTAACCCCCTAATCATCTTGTACACCTCAATCAAGTCACCCCTAAACCTTCTTTTCTCTAATGAAAACAGCCCCAAGTGTCTCAGTCTATCCTCATACAATCTTCCTTCCATACCAGGCAACATCCTGGTAAACCTCCTCTGCACCCGTTGCAGTGCCTCCACATCCTTCCTATAGTATGGCGACCAAAACTGCACACAATATTCCAGATGCGGCCGCACCAGAGTTTTATACAACTGCATCATGACCTCAGGACTCCGGAACTCAATTCCTCTACCAATAAAAGCCAGTACGCCATATGCCTTCCTCACCGCACTATTTACCTGGGTGGCAACTTTCAGAGATCTGTGTACATGGACACCAAGATCCCTCTGCTCATCCACACTACCAAGTATCCAACCATTAGCCCAGTACCCCATCTTTTTGTTATTCTTCCCAAAGTGAATCACCTCACATTTAGCTACATTGAATTCCATTTGCCACCTTCCTGCCCAGCTCTGCAGCTTCTCTATATCCTGCTGTAACCTGCCACATCCTTCCTCACTGTCAACAACTCCTCCGACTTTCGTATCATCCGCAAACTTGCTCACCCAACCTTCTAACCCCTCTTCCAGGTCATTTATAAAAATGACAAACAGCAATGGTCCCAAAACAGATCCTTGCGGAACACCGCTAGTGACGGCACTCCATGAAGAAACTTTGCCATCAACTACTACCCTCTGTCTTCTTCCATCCAGCCAATTCCTAATCCAAACCTCCAACTCACCCTCAATGCCATATCTCCGTATTTTCTGCAGTAGCCTACCATGGGGAACCTTATCAAACGCCTTACTAAAATCCATATATACCACATCTACCGCTTTCCCCTCATCAACCTCCTTCGTCACCTTTTCAAAGAATTCAATAAGGTTTGTGAGGCACGACCTGCCCTTCACAAAACCATGCTGACTATCCTTGATCACATTATTCCTATCCAGATGTGCATAAATCCTATCCCTTACAATTCTCTCTAAGACTTTGCCCACAACAGAAGTGAGACTCACCGGCCTATAGTTACTAGGGTTATCCCTACTCCCCTTTTTGAACAAGGGAACCACATTTGCTATCCTCCAGTCTTCTGGCACTACTCCTGTAGACAAAGAGGACATAAAAATCAAGGCCAATGGCTCTGCAATCTCCTCCCTTGCTTCCCAGAGAATCCTAGGATAAATGCCATCAGGCCCAGGGGACTTATCTATTTTCACCTTTTCCAGGATTTCCAACACCTCTTCTCTACATACCTCAAAGCCATCCATTCTACTTATTTGTGACTCAGTATTCACATCGACGACAATGCCCTGTTCCTGAGTAAATACTGAAGAAAAGTATTCATTCAGTGTCTCCCCAATCTCTTCCGCCTCCACACGCAACTTCCCACTACTATCCTTGACTGGACCTATTCCTACCCTAGTCATTCTTTTATTCCTAACATACCTATAGAAAGCCTTAGGGTTTTCCCTAACCCTACCGACTAAGGACCTTTCATGTCCCCTCCTTGCTGCTCTTAGCTCTCTCTTCAGGTCCTTCCTGGCTACCCTATAACTCTCAATCGCCCCAATTGAACCTTCACGTCTCATCTTGAGATAGGCCGCCCTCTTCCATTTAACAAGGGATTAGGATTAGTAGATGTATGGAGATGTCTTCATCCACAGGGCAGAGATTTTTCTTTTTACTCCAATCCACATAAATGTCATATCAGAATTGATATGTTTTTTGCCCCCTCGATTTTTAAAAATTCCATATCATCCTGTAAGATAGGTAGTATAGCAATTTCCGACCACGCTGCTGTATATATGGAAACCAAGGCGAGGAACAACGGGACATCCCCTCGGCATTGGCGTATGGACCCCCTCCTATTGAAAGATAGTAAATTTGTAAAGTACTTCTCTCAAGAATCTAAAACATTTTTAGAAATTAATTTAGGTACGGCTAGCAACCCATCAATGATGTGGGAGACCATCAAAACTTACGCGCGAGGTTTGATCATCTCCTACTCAGCGACACAGAAAAAATTAAAGGGAGAACAACAGTGTCTGCTCGAAGCACGCTTAAAAGCAGCTGAAACAGCATACGCTGATAGACCTTCTATTATTAAATTGCAAAGGATTACGGCCCTTAGGAACAGCTCTAAACACTACGCTTACCCAAACAGCTAAGAGGGAAATATTATTTGCAAAACCAAAGTTATATGAATTTGGCGACAAACCGGGTAGATACTTAGCATTTCTTGCAAAGAATAAAAGGGCCCCTCAAACTATTACGTCTATCAAGGAAAGTACGGGTATTTTGACTCATGATCATAAAAAGATTAATGCAATCTTTAAAAAATTTTATTCTGATTTATATAAATCGCAGGATTGTGAAGACAGGACTAGGAGGATGCAATCATTTTTTAAAAATTTGACCTTTCCGGACCTAACTTCGGAACAGGTATCGGTCTTAAATGCTCCCCTAATAGTCCAAGAAATACTTGACGCAATCAGGCAACTTCAGAGTGGTAAGGCACCTTGCCCAGATGGTTTTCAAGCTGAATTCTATAAAAAATTTACAGAAATATTGGCTGGTCCACTTATGGACATGTATAACTATGCATATAGTCAGGGCTGTCTCCCCCCTTCGCTGAAAGAGGCAAATATCTCTCTTATCCTTAAAAAAGGAAAGGATCCAGAAGATTGTACGTCATACAGACCAATATTCTTGCTAAATTTAGATTTTAGAATCCTTTCTAAAATGTTAGCATTGAGACTAGAAAGGGTACTGCCACATATCATAAAGGAGGATCAGACGGGGTTTATTAAGGGCCGTAGATCATCCAATAATATTAGAAGGGTTTTGAATATGATTCAAGCCTGCCATCAGGGAAAGATACCAGGAGTAGTAGTTTCATTAGACGCGGAAAAGGCATTTGATAGGGTTGAAGGGTCATATTTGTTTTACACATTGGAAAGGTTTGGCATTGGAAAGGTGTTTACCAAATGGGTCTCAACATTGTATAGTGATCCCAAAGCAGTTGTGGTTACGAACGGATTAGGTTCGGATAGCTTCAGTATGGGTAGGGGCTGCCGTCAGGGATGTCCGCTCTCACCATTGTTATTTATGCTAATAATTGAACCACTAGCAGAAGCTATACGAGCTGATCCTAATATAACAGCTCCAAGGATTGGTACAGGTAAACATAAAATTACCCTTTATGCAGATGATGTTCTTCTATTCCTCAGTAATCCTCTGATGTCAGAGGCTATGCCAATGGGTGGCCTTGCTATGATACCCCACTTAGTGGACGGATCCCTTTTTCCCTTTCGTTGGTCCCTGGAGGGTTTCTTATATTTTGGCATTTTTATTACCCCAGTATTTGGTCAGTTGTACAAGGCTAATTTTGTGCATTTACTGGATGATAAGGCAGGACCTCCAGCGATGGGGAGACCTTCCAATTTCCTGGCTGGGTAGAATAGCACTAATTAAAATGAATGTCCTGCCCCGTCTCCTATACCCTATGAGAATGCTTCCGGTGATGCTGCCGAGGCTGGCACTACGTAAATTATATGGCTGTTTAGGTTCCTTTATCTGGAATCATAGATGGCCCCTCATTAAGCTGAAGAAGCTACAGCTTCCACAGGTAAGGAGAGGATTGGACTTTCCAGATTTTAGGAAATATCAGTTAAGTTCCCTATTAAGTTACATAGCTGATAGGGTCTTGTCTGATCCACAATCAATCTGGCTGGACATCGAGGCTTCTCAAGTAAAATACCCACTTATTAACCTTTTATTTTCAGACAAGAGGAAAATCATTACGGATCACTGTAAAAACCCTATAATACTAAACACAATTAAAGCTTGGAATATAATGCGGCAAAATGAGGGCAACTCACATAAAACATCCCCCTATGCGCCGATAATGGGAGCATGGGGATTCCAACCGGGGTTAACAGATGCCACTTTTAAACTCTGGAGATCCAGGGGTATCTCATGTCTTGGGGACCTATTTAAAGATGGGGGTCTTGATGTCTTTTGAACAGCTGCGTCAGAAATTCAGATTACCTAATGGAGACCTCTTTCGATACTTCCAAATTCGAGACTATATACAGAAGAAGACTACGTTATTAGATAGTCTTTATAAATCAGGTAGAGAATTTAGAGTGCTACGACCAATGGGGGTATCTTCCGTCAGTACTATTTATCATTTACTACATGATGAAGTATCGGGAGATATGGACAATCTGCTTAAAACATGGGATCAGGATTTGGGACTAGAAATCTCTATAGAAACATGGAATGACATTTGGGAAAATGCTAGAAGAATTACCATCTGTAACAGAACTCAGGCTATCCAGCTGAAGATACTTCATAGGGCCCATATAGCACTGGATCGATTGGCAAAATTTAAGGCAGGAGCATCTCCAATGTGTCCCAAATGTAAAATAGAGGTGGGCACTCTTGTACATTGCCTATGGACCCGTCATAAGATCCGTAGATATTGGACTAAAGTAGCAAGTACCCTGACAGAAATTCTAGGAACGGAAATTAAAGTGGACCCTGTATCTATCCTTTTGGGCTTTTCGAACTTTCCCTCCCTGGACATGTATGGGAAGAGACTATTTTCTATTCTCTCTTTCTGTGCAAGGAAAAATGTTTTGGTAAACTGGGTGGCTGAGGGCCCCCCTGGACTTTCAAATTGGCACAGATTAATTATGGAACGTATTCCCCTTGACTTCCTTACAAATATGGTGCACCGAAAGACCGAATTATTTTATAAAATATGGCAGCCCTTCTTGAATTACATCAATACAGATATTTTGGCTATCCTAACAAGGGATTTTATTTAATTGAGATTACGAACCTGGTTGGTCTGGGGCCCCTAGGAGAGGAATCCCACACGAATACGGATTTTGTTACATTTGATGTTAACACATTCTGAGCATGTATCTCACTACTCAATTTCTATGTTATCCGTTGTTTTTTTTGTTTTTTTCTCTCTCTTATTTGAATAATGTAAGAGACTTAAATATGCACTCTGGTTAGTTGTAAGTTAGATTAGTAGTTAGTTGAGTTTTGTTTTTTTTCTTTCTTGGTATTTTTTCTTTTGTTAAATTTTGGCTATTGTATATTTAAGATTTAATTGTATATCAATGTTTATACTTGAGAGTTTTGTTTATTTTTATAAACTTGTAAAAATGTTAAATTTCTAATAAAATATCTATAAAAAAGAAGCAGGTGGGACTTAAACACAGGTCTCCTGACTCTGAGGTATGGACACTACCACTGTACCACAAGAACTGCTGTGGACCTGCATTGTATTGCCTTAAATATTAGTTATTAATAGCTGATGTAATTGAGGTGCTTGAGATGATTAAGAATTGATAGAGTAGATAAGGATAAACTACTTGTGCTGGAGTGGAGTCCACAACAGGGCCCATAACCTTAAAATTAGAACTAGGTTGTTCAGGGATAATATCAGGAAACAATTCTTAGAGTCATAGAATCATAGAGTCTAAAGCATAGAAACAGGCCCTTCAGCTTACCATGGTAAAAACAATGACTGTAGATGCTGGAAACCAGATTCTGGATTAGTGGTGCTGGAAGAGCACAGCAGTTCAGGCAGCATCCAAGGAGCTTCGAAATCGATGTTTTGGGCAAAAGCCCTTCAGCTTACCATGTCAATGTTGACCACTACACTAATCCCACACTTAGTCCATAGCATACTATGCCGTGGCAATTTAAGTACTCATCCAGATGCTTCTTAAATGCTGTGACAGTACATGCCTCTACCACCCTCTGAGGCAGCACATTCTACATACCTACCACCCTCTGAGTTAAAGAAATGTTTTCTCAGATTGCCTCTGAACCACTTACTCCTCATTTTAAATTTATGCCCTTTGATTTAGATATGTGTACTAGTGGGGAACAGATTCTCATGATCTATGCTGTCTATCCCTCTCATAATTTTGTATACCTCAATCAGATCCCCTTAGCCTCCTCTGCTCTAAGAAAAACAAATTCTGCCTATCCAGTCTCTCCTCATAACTAAAACCTAGTCATAGGCCTTATTGAAGTCTGTGTAAATCACATCGACTACACTACCATCATCAGTATATTTATTCTCAAAAAACTCAAATAAATTGGCCAGACAAAATCTCCTTGAACAAATCCATGCTGACTATCTATGAACAATTCCTCCTTTTTCCAACTTAATCCTGTCCCTCAGCAATTTTCCAATAATTTCCATACAACTGACATTAGACTAGCTGGTATGTAAATAGTTGGCCTATCCCTAGCTGTCCTTCTTAAACAAAGGAACAATATTAGCTATCCTCCAGTCATCCGGCATTTCCCCTCTGGCCAGCAAGGTATTAAATATATCCACCAGAGCCCCAGTAATCTCTTCCCTCTTGTTCAACAGAAATCTTAGGTACATCTCATCAGGCTCTCGAGATTAATGCACCTACGTCTGCTAAAACATCCAATGCCTCCTCCTTATTAATCTACACATGTTCGAGAACCTCACCATCCCAACTGAAATTCTCAGCTGTAATGTCCTTCTCGTGTATGAATATAGATGAGAAGTATTCATTTTAGACCCCACTCTTGTCCACTGCTCCATGCACAGGTTGCTACTTTGGGGTCTGATAAGGGGCCACACTTTTCCTGGTAATCCTGTTACTTGTAAAATACTTATGAAAAGTCTTTGGATTCTCTTTGATGCCATCTGCCAAAGATATTTCACGGACCCTCTTTGCCCTTCTAATTGCCTTTTTATTGTACTCTCTATGCCTTTGAAGGGGCTTCCCTGTTTTTAATGCACTGTACCTGACATGCTTTCTTCTATTTCTTTATCGAGTTCCAGGAAGCGAGAAAGGAGGTTGCTAACCCATTGGCAAAGATCTTTGCTTCCTCACTCTCCACGGGAATCGTACCAGAGGATTGGAGGAAGGCGAATGTTGTTCCTCTTTTCAAGAAGGGTAATAAGGAAATCCCCGGCAATTACAGACCAGTCAGTCTTACGTCTGTGGTCACCAAGTGTTTGGAAAGAATTCTGAGGGATAAGATTTATGACTACTTGGAAAAGCATTGTGAGATTAAAGGCAGTCAGCATGGCTTTGTGAGGGGTAAGTCATGCCTCACAAATCTTATTGAGTTCTTGGAGAAGATGACGAGACAGTTCGACGAAAGTCAAGCAGTGGATGTGGTGCATATGGACTTCAGCAAGGCATTTGATAAGATTCCCCACGGTAGGCTCATTCATAAATTCAGGAGGTATGGGATACAGGGAGATTCGGCTGTTTGGATTCAGAAATGGTTGGCAAACAGAAGGCAGAGAGTGGTGGTAGATGGAAAGTATTC
Organism: Chiloscyllium plagiosum; assembly: GCF_037043375.1. Classification (NCBI taxonomy): domain Eukaryota; kingdom Metazoa; phylum Chordata; class Chondrichthyes; order Orectolobiformes; family Hemiscylliidae; genus Chiloscyllium; species Chiloscyllium plagiosum. The sequence goes on along the minus strand of NW_028270147.1, from coordinate 58,114,431 downwards.
TGCCTGGAGGTCAGTAGTAAGTGGTGTTCTGCAGGGTTCTGTTCCTGGGCCTCTGCTCTTTGTAGATTTTATAGATGATTTGGATGAGGATGTTAAGGGGTGGGTTAGTAAATTTGCTGGTGACACAAAGGTTGGAGGTGCCGCTGGTATTTTTGAGGGCTACTGCAGGCTGCAGTGTGACATAGACAGGATGCAGAGCTGGGTTGAGAAATGGCAACTGGAGTTCAATCTGGATAAATGCGAAGTGATGCATTTTGGAAGATCAAACTTGAATGCTGAATATAGGATTAAAGGCAGGGTTCTTGGCAGTGTGGAGGAACAACGAGATCTTGGTGTTCAAATGCAAAGATCCCTCGAAGCTGCCACCCAAATGGATAGGGTTTTTAAGAAAGCATATGGTGTTTTGGCTTTCATTAAAAGGGAAATCATATTTAAGAGCCGCAAGGTCTTGCTGCAGCTCTACAAAAGCCTGGTGAGACCACACTTGGAATATTGTGTCCAATTCTGGTCGCCCTAATATAGGAAAAATATGGAGGCTTTGGAGAGGGTGCAAAGAAGGTTTACCAGGGTGCTGCCTGTCTTATGAAGAGAGATTGACTAAGCTTTGACTTTTCTATCTGGAGAGAAGGAGGAAGAGAGGTGACCTGATTGAGGTATACAAGATAATGTCAGGCATGGATAGAATCAATAGCCAGAGACTTTTCCCCAGAGTAGGATTGACTGGCATGAGGGATCATAGATTTAAGGTGTTAAGAGCAAGGTATAGAGGGGATATCAGAGGTAGGTTCTTTACGCAGAGAGTTGTGAATGCATGGAATGCGTCTCCAGTGGTGGTGTGAAGCAGAGACATTTAAGTGACTACTGGACATGCACATGGGCAGCAGTGAATTGAGGGTTGCGTTGGTTAGGTTATTTTATTTTAGAGAGTGCATGTGCGCGTGAGAAAGAGTTGGTGCGTGTGCAAGAGGATTAGAGTGTGCGCATGTGTGTACTGTGTGAGAAAGAGTGTGTGCGCAAGGGAGAGAGTATTCACATGTCAGAGAGAAAGATCATGGGCCAAAGGGCCTGTTCTGTGCTATACTTTTCTATGTTCCATGTTCTATATTCTTGATATCCCTTGACATCCAGGGTTCCTTGGATTTACTGCCATTACCCTTAAGAGAAACGCACTGGCTCTGAATTCTCACTGTACTACTTTTAAAAGAGTCCCACTTTTCAAATGTAGACTTACCAGCAAGTAGCTACATCCAGTCTATGTTTGCCAGATCCTGTCTTGTGATTTTGAAATTGGTCATACCCAGTTTGGACACAACTTCTGCACTGTTCTTATTCCTTCCAAAAGGACTTTGAAACTTCCAGAGTATCCCTGAATTACTCATTTACTGAAACTTCAATCACTTGCCCAGTTTTGTTCAAGGCAAATGTGAAGACTGCAGATGCTGGAAACTAGAGTTTAGATCAGAGTGGTGCTGGAAAAGCACAGCAGATCAGGCAGCATCCAAGGAGCAGGAAAATCAACATTTTGGGCAAAAGCCCTTCATCAGGAATGGAGGCAGGGAGCCTCCAGGATGGAGAGATAAATGGGTGGGCGGGGAGAAGGAAACAAAGAGTACAATAGGTGAATAGGGGTGGAGATGGAGGTGATAGGTTAGAGAGGAGGGTGGGGCGGATGGGTGGGAAGGGAGATTGGCAGGTAGGACAGATCATGAGGACAGTGCTAAGCTGGAAGATTGAAACTGGGGTAAGGTGGTGGGAGGGGAAATGAGGAAACTGTGAAGTCCACATTGATGCCCTGGGGTTGAAGTGTTCCGAGGCAGAAGATGAGGCGTTCTTCCTCCAGGCATCGGATGGTGAGGGAGCGGCGGTGAAGGAGGCCCAGGACCTCCATGTCCTCGGTAGAGTGGGAGGGGGGAGTTAAAATGTTGGGCCACGGGGAGGTGGGGTTGATTGGTGCGGGTGTCCCGGAGATGTTCCCTGAAGCACTCTGCAAGGAGACGTCCAGTCTCCCCAGTGTAGAGGAGACCGCATCGGGAGCAACAGATACAATAAATGACATTGGTGGACGTGCAGGTGAAACTTTGATGGATGTGGAAAGTTCCTTTGAGGCTTTGGATGGTGGTGAGAGAGGAGGTGTGGGCGCAGGTTTTGTAATTGCTGCGGTGTCAGGGGAAGGTGCCAGGATGGGAGGGTGGGTTGTAGGGGGGCATGGACCTGACCAGGTAGTCACGGAGGGAACGGTCTTTGTAGAAGGCGGAAAGGGGTGGGGAGGGCAATATATATCCCTGGTGGTGGGGTCTGTTTGGAGTTGGTGGAAATGTCGGTGGATGATTGGGTTAATGCGAAGGTTGGTAGGGTGGAAAGTGAGGACCGGGGGGTTGTGACCTTGTTACGGTTTGAGGGGTGGGGTTTGAGGGCAGAGGTGCGGGATGTGGATGAGATACGTTGGAGGGCATCTTCAACCATGTGGGAAGGGAAATTGCGATCTCTAAATAAGGAGGCCATCTGGTGTGTTCTGGAACTGGTCCTCCTGGGAGCAGTTTCGGCAGAGGCAAAGGAATTCGGAATGCAGGATGGTATTTTTGCAGGAGGTAGGGTGGGAAGAGGTGTAATCCAGGTAGCTGTGGGAGTCGGTGGGTTTGTAAAAAATGTCAGTGCCAAGTTGGTCGTCATTAATGAAGATGGAGAGGTCCAGGAAGGGGAAGGAGGTGTCAGTGATGGTCCAGGTGAATTTAAGGTCGGGGTGGAATATGTTGGTGAAGTTGATGAATTGCTCAACCTCCTCATGGGAGCACTAGGTGGCGCCAATGCATTCATCAATGTAGCGGAGGAAGAGGTGGGGAGTGGTGCCGGTGTAACTATGGAAGATGGACTGTTCTACGTAGCCAACAAAGAGACAGGCATAGCTGGGGCCCATACGGGTGCCCATGGCTACCCCTTTGGTCTGGAGGAAGTGGGAGGATTCGAAGGAGAAATTATTAAGGGTGAGGACCAGTTCAGCCAAACAAATGAGAGTGTCAGTGGAAGGGTAATGTTGGAGACGTTGGGAGAGGAAGAAACAGAGGGCTTGGAGGCCCTGGTCATGGTGGATGGAGGTGTAGAGGGATTGGATATCCATGGTGAAGATGAGGCTTTGGGGGCTGGGGAAACGGAAGTCTTGGAGGAGATGGAGAGTGTAGGTGGTGTCTCGAACAGTTTCATTCTACGTCTTGCACTGCCCCATGGTAAAGTAAGGCTATGTACTGGCACCAAAAGCTCTCCTGAATGCACTTTAAAAATTCCACTCAGTTTAATCCTTTCACACTAAGGCGATCCCAGTTAATGTTAACTTATAACCCTGTTTCTCTGTGATTTGCCTACATTTCTGCTTCTCTATTTCCCTCTGACTGTAGTGTAATTCCAGCAAAATGACCATCCCTTTTTTATATCAGAATCCTACACCGATGGCCTCATTTGAAGACACTCTAGGACATCCTCCCTCTTAACTGCTGTGAATATTTTCCTTATCTATAATACAAGGTGCTCACCTCTCTGACTTTACCTCAGAGAAAGTGAGGACTGCAGATGCTGGAGATCAGAGCTTAAAAATGTGTTGCTGGAAACGCGCAGCAGGTTAGGCAGCATCAAAGGAGAAGGAGAAGAAGGGCTTATGCCCGAAACGTCAATTCTCCTTCTCCTTTGATGCTGCCTGACCTGCTGTGCTTTTCCAGCAACACATTTTTAATCTCTGACTTTACCCCCTATCATGCCTGGAATTTTTACATCCTAGAATGTTGAGTTGCCAGTTGTACTTCCTTCAACCACGTCTCAGTGATTGCAACAATATCATTTGCCCATCTGCTAACTGGTGGCAAGGTGGCTCAGTGGTTAGCACTGCTGCATCATCAGTGCCAGACACCAGGGTTCAGTTCTTGCCTCAGGTAACTGTCTGTGTGGAGTTTGCACATTCTCCCTGTGTCTGGGTGCTCTGGTTTCCTCCCATAGTCAAAAGGTATGTAGGTTAAGTGGATTGGCTATGCTATGGTGCCCAAGCTACATAGATTAGCCATGGGAAATTCAGGGATGAGGTGGGATGCTCTTTGGAGGGTTCTTCAGAGGACACCTTTGGGAAAAGTCAGTTGTTTTTTATTAAATCACCCATCATCTGTCATGGTGGGATTTGAACCCAATCCCCAGATTAATACCGGGGTCTCTAGATTAATAGTCTAGTGATAATACTACCATGCCATCGCTTCCCCAATAATATTTGGGGAGCTAAGGTGCCCGTTAAGTGAGATAAGCGATCCTTTGCGGAAGGATAGGTGCTCTTTGATATAGTTAAAAATAGGCATGATGTGCATAAAACAGATAAACTCCTTAGTTGTCAAGTTCTTTGAAAATAAATGTCTACAGTGTTTCAGAAAACAAAAACATGATTGCTATTTAACTCTGTCGACATAAGCCCAAAGGCTTTCATTACTGAATTACCATTAAAGCACCGATTTCACAACCATCTATTATTTTTGTAGGGTGCCTACCATTTCAGTTTGCCGATCAGATTTAAGTGGTTATAGATTCGTTGAAGCTGAACTACAAATGAATTTCAGTGATTGTTGTCACAAGTGCTTCTGTACTTCAATTAAATGATTGTTCTTACAATGCATCATATAATTTAAGGAATTTAAGGAACTTAAACATAGTAAAATGGATATTTAAAATTATAGTGAAATCTAAATACACACTCAGAATTTATTTAATGGAACTTTACTGCTTCTCTGCATTTGGTACTGAGACCTATCTTTAGTGAATACTAGGTGAGTTGATTCAGGAAATGTGATGGTGGGTCTGAGTTGGCACCAGGTTGGTGTAGGGACATAAAAGGCTTTGGTATGAGTAATATGGCTTGTGTTGGCATGGAGGGTATGACGGTCAGTGGGCTTTGGAAAAGGGAATTAGTTGACTTACACATAATAGGTCAAGGGGGGTAGGTACAGGAGCATAGATGGCATAGATTACAATCTTCTTATAAAAGATAGTAGACATTTGAAAAATCCTCCCCAAAGAGCTGTTGTATTTCAACTGAAAATTTCCTAACTGAGGTTAGTATATTTTACTTATACCATGAGGTTAAAGGTTTTATCGAGTTGGCTGGATTGATTTAAGAGATATAGATCAGCGCTGAAGAAATAGTGGAACTGACTTGAAGCGTAGTCTGGCTGATGAAGGGAATGATTTCAAAGAGAGCGAGACAGAAGGACACTGCAGGAAGCTTCCACAGCGTTTTGTGTCTGGGAGATTTTTACTTTGTTTGTGATTGGAGTATGTAAGTCAAATTCCAACTTAATGTAGAATTCAGTTCTATTGTGATCAGTACTTCCTGGATCACGAGATCATTTGTTATGACATTCCAAACTAATCTTGCACATGCAAACATAAGAATGAACCAACAAATTTTATCAGATTAGAGAAAATTCCTTTTAACTAATAGAGGGAGAAGAGCGTTTGAGTGATGGGAGAACTTGAAATTCAAAGATTAAAGTTAAAACTTCCCAGAACACTGCTCGCAGCACAGTTTAGCTGAGGAGTGCCCTAGTAATACAGCTGCCTCATTCACCAGTACTGGCCCAATGAATCAAAACTCATTTGTCCCTCATCATTCTATGAGCCACGCATTCAACTCTCTTATCTTATTCGCCCTGTACCGATTTGCTCATGGCTCAGGTAGTAACCAAAAGATTGTTACCTTTGTGATTCTGCTTACTAATTTAGCTACTAGCTGCTGATAATCCCTCGGCAGAACGTCTTTCTTAGCCCTACCTGTGATTCTAGTACTCCCACAACAAGTGAATCCTTCCCCTCCCACATTAAGTTCCTTTTCAGCCCAGAGACGTCCTTTGACCTGCCATTGAGTCAACAATCCATCTTTCAGGACTCACACTCTCATCTGCATAGAATAGAACCTAACCTCCAAATTATGTTGTCCCATTCTACAAACTCATTCTTTTTTACTACTACACTTGAATGGCCTTCCTTGTCATGCCTCACTGAGACAACAAATTGAAAATCAAGTCTCATTATTCCTGAAGTCGTCAGAGAAGTTAAAACTTTTACCAAGTATGCAAAGACCTCTTTTTCCTGTGAGATATACCTAATTAGATAGGCTATTAGAAAATATGGTCCAGGTTTCTAAACTTAACAAGAACTGTTGTTAAATGCAAATAAATGAAAATAAAACCAGGAAACATTTCAATGGCCCAAGTCCACAGGGTTCATTGAGATGATCCTTTTGCTTGCTAGGATTTTCTGTTCTTGAATTTCTCTTCCCCAAGCTCTTTTCATTTCTTTGCAGGAGGCATGATGATTGGTACACTAACTACTAAGGTTCTTAATTACTAGTTAAAGGTCACAGCTTACAGGGAAATTAAACTGGCTTTCTTCTATGTTTAGGTATTTTACTGGAGAGAAAAACACGACATCTGCCCTTCCAGCAGCCTGAAAGCTTCTGTAGTATCGTTCAACCCACAAGCTGTTCTGTTATCCAGGAACCAATCAGATAGATGTTGTCAGCTGATGGCCTTTGGCACCCACACCTGGCCACAACTCTGTGAACTAATCAGCCCCAAGTTGTTGCCAGCCATCTAATTTTCTACACATCATCTGGTGCCAGCCTGTCTACAAGCAGCCACTTGAACAAAGCAGCAAAACAAATACAATTTTCTTCCACAATCCTTGGTTTTAAATCTTCCCTTTCACAATTGTTTTCCATAGAGCGTTGGAGACTAAGGGGTGACCTTATAGAGGTTTACAAAATTATGAGGGGCATGGATAGAATAAATGGACAAAGTCTTTTCCCTGGGGTGGGGGAGTGCAGAGCTAGAGGGCATAGGCTTAGGGTGAGAGGGGAAAGATATAAAAGAGACCTAAAGGGCAACATTTCCACACAGAGTGTGGTACGTGTATGGAATGAATTGCCAGAGGAAGTGGTGGAGGCTGGTACAATTACAACACTTAAAAGGCATTTGGATGGTTATATGAATAGGAAGGGTTTGGAGGGATATGGGCAGGTGGGACTGGATTGGGTTGGAATAACTAGTTGGCATGGATGGGTTGGACCGAAGGGTCTGTTTCTATGCTGTGCATCTCCATGACTATTTCAGTCCACAATCTAAAGCACATAAAGATAAAAAGATGTAGTCTTCACATTCTGCCTTGCGGCCAATAACAATGTTACTCACCTACCTTGCAGCCCCTGCATTTGTCCAAATGAGCTATGCGAACATTGAATTGACTGGACATTTGCAGAGGTTGAGGAGCCTCCATTGCTACTTTCTGGGTTCCCATACTTGTCTAACTCTCAATGACACCTTCCAAATTTTATCGCATGCAAAATATAGATTCTAGCTGAGAGTGTGTAACAACCTCCTAGAGCAACGTGTTCTTCCCCCTCCTTGATAGATTGCAGTGTTCAAATCTCAGACTGCAGCTCATAACTCTGAGGCAAAGTTCCTCAAACTGCAAACACTTACTGGGTAGATGTGATTGCTGCTGGTGTTTACAAATACCCACATCCTACAGCTGCAATATATCACTTGTCCTGCCATCTTCATTTTATTTAACAGATTTATGTTTTTTAAAAATATCACTGGAGTTATACTAAGTAGTTTTAAAAATTAATCTGTCAATTAGCAGTACTTATATCACCTCAGCATCAGCTTAAAGTATGGCACCCCTTTATGAGTGATAAAATCTTAAAATTCACCAACTAATCACCCACCTGGCTCACTTAATGGAACACTCATCAGCTACTGTTAATCTAAATGATAGCTTGAGAAAGAAAATTCACAGGGACTCTCCTCCACCAATTGCCTCAGTTACTACAATTCCTTACCACACACAATCATTGTTGTTCCTCCTTTGTGCATCTCCTTTAATCCACCAAACATTTCATGACCCATGGGGAATTTTATTCTTTGGGCAATAATTTGAATGTCTCCTTTTCTCCTCCTTATATATATTATTTCACATTTATCTACACTGTATTCAATGTTTTTCATGTTGGTTAATTTTATGTTAGTAAATCATGCGTTTTGCCAATATTCAAACCCTTCATGTATTTAAAGATCAACAGAGGCACTAAAGCAAACTCTTGTCACAAATCACTAACGACGCCTTACCTGAAGATCATCCACTTACTTCCATTCCTTGCTTTCTGTCCTGTATCTCTGTTTAGTTATGTTCATTGGTCAGTTCATGGAAGGCTAAGGATCCTCAGAGCAGCACTGGACATTGATGAATAGTTCTGTACTAACATTCCTCTGGTTTTAAAATTCATTCATGGGATATAGGTTTCACCAGTTGGACTAGCATTTGTTGCCCATTCTTAATTGTCCTTGAGAAGATTGCAGAGAGTCTTCTTCTTGAGCTATGCAGTCCATTTGATGTGGATATACCCATGGTCTGCGAAGTCAGGATTTTGACCAAGTAACTGTGAAGGAAAAGCAAATTATTTCCAATCAAGATGGTGTGCAGTTTGGAGGGAAAAGTGTGGGTAACAGTTGTCCCATATATCTTTTGCCCTTGTCCTTCTAGAATATTGTTTGTAAAGTGCTGTCAAGGAGCATTGATGAGTTTCTGCAGTGCATCTAGTAGATGGTACACACTTCTGTTACTGTGTGTCAATGTTGCAGGGAATAATTGCTAGTGGATGTGGTGCCAGTCAAGTGGTCTACTTTGTCTTGAATAGTGTGAAAGTCCTTCAGTATTGATGGATCTGCACTCATCCAGGCAAGTGAGGAGTTTTCCATCACACACCTGACTTGTGCCTTTGGATGGTGGACAGACTGTGGGGAATTGGGAGGTGAGTCACTCACTGCAGGACTGCTTGCCTCTCATCTAGTCTTGTAGCCATAGTATTTATATGTTGACTCCAATTCATTTTGTGACTTGTAATTATCACAAAAAATATGTTCACAGAGTCATAGAGATATACAGCATGGAAACAGACCCTTCGGTTCAACCTGTCCATGCCGACCAGATATCCCAACCCAATCTAGTCCCACCTGCCAGCACCTGGACCATATCCCTCCAAACCCTTCCTATTCATATATCCATCCAAATGCCTTTTAAATGTTGCAATTGTACCAGCCTCCACCACATCCTCTCGCAGCTCATTCCATACACATATCACCCTCTGCGTGAAAAAGTTGGCCCTTTGGTCTCTTTTATATCTTTCCCCTCTCACCCTAAACCTATGCCCTCCAGTTCTGGACTCCCTGATCCCAGGGAGAAGACTTTGTCTATTTATCCTATCCATGCCCCTCATAATTTTGTAAACTTCTATAAGGTCACACCTCAGCCTCCAACGCTCCAGGGAAAACAGCCACAGTCTGTTAAGCCTCTCTCTATAGCTCAAATCCTCCAAATCCTCAAATCCTTGTAAATCTTTTCTGAATCCTTTCAAGTTTCACAACATCTTTCTGATAGGAAGGAGACCAGAGTTGCACGCAATATTCCAACAGTGGCCTAACCAATGTCCTGTACAGCTGCAACATGACCTCCCAACTCCTGTACTCAACACTCTGACCAATAAAGGAAAGCATACCAAACGCCTTCTTCACTATCCTATCTACCTGCGATTCCACTTTCAAGGAGCTATGAACCTGCACTCCAAGGTCTTTTTGTTCAGCAACACTCCCTAGGACCTTACCTTACCCTCCCTTAGTGTATAAGTCCTGCTAAGATTTGCTTTCCCAAAATGCAGCATCTCGCATTTATCTGAATTAAACTCCATCTGCCACTTCTCAGCCAATTGGCTCATCTGGTCCAGATCCTGTTGTAATCTGAGGTAACCCTCTTCGCTGTCCACTACACCTCCAATTTTGGTGTCATCTGCAAACTTACTAACTGTACCTCTTATGCTCGCATCCAAATCATTTATGTAAATGAGAAAAAGTAGAAGACCCAGCACCAATCCTTGTGGCACTCCACTGGTCACAGGCCTCCAGTCTGAAAAACAACCCTCTACTACTACCCTCTGTCTTCTACCTTTGAGTCAGTTCTGTATCCAAATGGCTAGTTCTCCCTTTATTCCATGAGATCTATGAGGAGAAAGTGAGGTCTGCAGATGCTGGAGATCAGAGATGAAAATGTGTTGCTGGAGAAGCGCAGCATGTCAGGCAGCATCCAGGGATGCTGCCTGACCTGCTGCGCTTCTCCAGCAACACATTTTCAGCTTCCATGAGATCTAACCTTGCTAATCAGTCTCCAATGGAGAACCTTGTCGAACGCCTTACTGAAGTCCATATAGATCACATCTACTGCTCTGCCCTCATCAATCTTCTTTGTTACTTCTTCAAAAAACTCAGTCAAGTTTGTGAGACATGATTTCCCACGCACAAAGCTATGTTGACTATTCCTAATCAGTCCTTGCCTTTCCAAATACATATACATCCTATCCCTCAGGATACCCTCCAACAACTTGCCCACCACTGAGGTCATGCTCACCGGTCTATAGTTCCCTGGCTTGTCTTTACCACCCTTCTTAAACAGTGGCACCACGTTTGCCAGCCTCCTGTCTTCCAGCACCTCACCTGTGACTCTCGATGGTACAAATATCTCAGCAAGAGTCCCAGCAATCACTTCCCTAGCTTCCCACAGAGTTCTCAGATACACCTGATCAGGTCCTGGGGATTTATCCACCTTTAACCGTTTCAAGTGTCTTTAATCAACAGTCTTTATTCAGCCAGGCATAATCTGCGTTGTTGCATCTGTGTAAAGAATCTTTGAAGTCCATTGGCAATATTTATTGCACAAAGTGAAAGTTGTTTTCTTATCGCAAGAGATTAATAAGAAGTGGACTACAAAAGACCATGTGTCCCATTAGTTCCAGTTTTTAAAGACCATGGCTGCCTCATAAACAACTATATTTCTTCAGAAATTATTTTGCAAAATTTAGTTCTCTTCACTAAACATTTGCTGGACACTGCTTCAAAATACATAAACTTATATTCTCCATGCTCAATAAGTTTCATTACTTGATGTGGTGCTTCTGAGATTTCAATATATATATAAACATAGTTGCTTCATAGGGCAATCTTCCCCTAGAAAATAAAGATTACATTGAGCCTCTTGCATCCAGTTGCGTACTGGAAATGAGAACTTGACAGGTTGAAACTGTGGTAATGAGAAAAGTAATAGGCTGGTTAATGTGTTTAATAGACAAGCTGCTCAATCAACAGTATAGCCCCCATTCTATAATCGAATAATAACTGTGCACATATGCTAAAGGATGTCACATCTTCCATATGCAGCCACAAATAGCTTATAATCGTTATCAACTAAGACTTTACAAACAATATCCTTGCTATTATTACTTGCGATAGAGTATAATTTAACAGTAAAGCTACATTTGAAATATGTATAGATATCAGATCTTATGAGGAGTACTTCAAGACAACAAATTGCTAACTTTCTTCAGTAAAAGTTAACTTTGGATTTAATATAAATAAGGAATGAAATGCTCCACTGAACTTGATGCTCTGAACATTAGAACTCTGAAAACATCTTGTTCTGTACACATTGTTAATGAAATACTTTTAAATTGAACATGATGACAATGCTTTCATAGGAATAGCAATCTAAATCTGTGTAGTATTCTTTGTAGCTCAGGGTCACAGCAGGAGTACAGAATGTTCTACCTCTTTAGATGTAGAATAATTTGCTATGATCTTTTCCCACAACGCTGCTGTGATTCAGAAAATGTAAAAAATATGAATCATCTATGACATAAACACAAAATAACTCCAATATTACAACAGGTGCCCTGAGATTGTGGATCTTCCAATTTTTCAATAGCCATCAATTACTTTCCTGACTGACTCATACAATCTAAAGTGGTGGACTTCAACAATTTAGGATTATGCCTTTTTTTAGTGATTTTGAGTGCATTTTACAGTACAAATTCCATTCTATTCATAGATCCGTACATTGAAAGCTTATTAAATTTGGAGGCTAGCAATCATTGAAAAGGTAGTGCTCCTCCCTTACTGTGGAGGTCAAACTAATAGAAGAAAAATTTGGGAATTGAAATCCATTGCAACAAGTCCCATTGTCAAGAGGAAATTGAAACAGGTCCCCAGCTGATCTGTTACAAAGGATCCCAGATGGCCAGTTACAATGGATCTCAGATGGCCAGTTACAATGGATCTCAGATGGCCAGTTACAATGAATCCCAGATGGCCAGTTACAATGGATCTCAGATGGCCAGTTACAATGAATCCCAGATGGCCAGTCACAATGGATCCCAGATAGCCAGTTACAATGGATCCCAGATGGCCAGTTACAATGGATCTCAGATGGCCAGTTACAATGGATCCCAGATGGCCAGTTGAATCATCACCAGTGACCATTTATGCTGCTTCTAGTTGTGACCAGTACCTGCTTCAAGTTGCAAGCCTATGAGGTTCCATTTGAGACCATCCTATGATAGGTAAGCATTTCCTATGAAATAATAAAAAAGAAACACTTTGACAGTAGGACTACAGTTGGAGGTGGTGTCACATTGGTGTTTGTGATATTGGGAGGTTGGTGACTGGTAAGTGTAAGAAAAGGTCTTAAGGTCAGATTTCAACCAAAACTTACAAGTTATCATGTTGATTATTTCTGTACCTGACTCATGCATTTTCTGTCCCATCTGAATCCTGGAAATACATTGGATCTGTCAGGCTGATCCTTGTGGAACAGTCAAAGGATGATTGCTTAAAATGTAGAGGTCACCTGCAGCTAAGTATTCAAAAGTTGTGAAAGGAAAGATCAAGAAAATTAATACACTCACTCCATTTCCATAAGACACTAATAAATAAAAAAAACCAATGCGCTTACCAGTGTGATATGAACCAGCAGAATATTACATTAGATTAGATTCCCTACAGTGTGGAAACAGGCCCTTCAGCCCGACAAGTCCACACCGACCCTCCGAAGAGCAACCCATCCCGGCCCATTCCCCTCTGAAAATTTAGCATGGCCAATTCACTTGACCTGCACATTTTTGAACTGTGGGAGGAAACCAAAGCAGCCGGAGGAAACCCACGCAGACACGGGGAGAATGTGCAAACTCCACACAGACAGTTGCTCAAGGCAGGAATCAAACCAGGGTCCCTGGTGCTGTGAGGCAGCAGTGCTAATCACTGAGCCACCATGCAGTATTATTGGAAATTATTGGATTTCACTGTGACTTTCAAATTTTATAGAAGTAATAAACAGAACACATGAAGCAAAAATCAAATGAACAGTGCAGAAACCAAAACAAAAAGCACAAAAATAGCGTCATAGAGATGTACAAAATGGAAACAGACCAACTTGCCTATGCCGACCAGATATCCCAACCCAATCTAGTCTCATTTGCCAGCAACCAGCCCATATTCCTCCAAACCCTTCCTATTCATATACCCATCCAGCTGTCTTTTAAATGTTGCAATTGTACCAGCCTCCACCACTTCATCTGACAGCTCATTCCATACATACACCACCCTCTGCATGAAAAAGTTGCCCCTTAGGTCTCTTTTCTGTCTTTCCCTTCTCACCCTAAACCTATGCCCTCTAGTTCTGGACTCTCCCACAGCAGAGAAAAGACCTTGTCTACTTGCCCTATCCATGCCCTTCATGATTTTATAAACCTCCATGAGGTCACCCCTCAGCCTCTGACACTCCAGGGAAAACAGCTCCAGCCTATTCAACCTCTCTATATAGCTCAAATTCTCCTATCTTTGCAACATCCTGATAAATCTTTTCTGAATCCTTTCAAATTTTACAGCGTCCTTCCAGTAGGAAGGAGACCAGAATTTCAAGCAATACTCCATAAGTGGCCTAACCAATGTCCTGTACAACCGCAACATGCCATCCCAACTTCTATACTCAATACTCTGACCAATAAAGCAAAGCATACCTTCTTCACTATCTTATCAACCTGTGACTTTACTTTCAAGGAGCTATGAACTTTCACTCCAAGGTCTCTTTGTTCAGCAACACTCCCCAAGACCTTACCGTTAAGTGTATAAGTCCTGTGAAGATTTGCTTTCCCAAAATGCAGCACCTTGCATTTATCTAAATTAAACTCAACTTGCCACTCCTCAGCCCATTAGCCCATCTGATCATGATCCTGTGGTAATCTGAGGTAATCTTCTTCGCTCTCCACTACACCTCCAATTTCAGTGTCATCTGCAAACTTACTAAACTATACCTCCTATGTTCACGCCCAAATCATTTATATAAATGATGAAAAGTAGTGGACCCAGCACCGATCCTTGTGGCACTCCACTGGTCAGGGGCCTCCAGTCTCAAAGGCAACCCTCCACCACCACCCTCTGTCTTCTACCTTCGAGCCAGTTCTGTATCCAAATGGCTGGTTCTCCCTGTATTCCATAAGATCTAACCTTGCTAACCAATCTTCCATGGAAAAACCTTGTCGAAACGCCTTACGGAAGTCCATATAGCTCACGTCCACTGCTCTGCCCTCATCAATCCTCTTTGTTACTTCTTCAAAAATCTCAATCAAGTTTGTGAGACATGACTTCCCACACAGAAAGCCATGTTGACTATCCCTAACCAGTCCTTGCCTTTCCAAATATGCATAAATCGTGTCCCTCAGGATTCCCTCCAACAACTTGCCCACCACCAACATCAGGCTCACTGGTCTATAGTTCCCTGGCTTATCCTTACCGCCTTTCTTAAATAGTGATACCACATTAGCCAACCTCCAGTCTTCTGGCACCTCACCTGTTAGTATCGATGGTGCAAATACCTCAGCAAGGGGCCCAGCAATCACTTCCCTTGCTTCCCACAGAGTTCTAGGGTACACCTGATTAGGTCCTAGGGATTTATCCACCTTGATGTGTTTCAAGGCATCCAGCACTTACTCCTCTGTAATATGGACATTTTTCAAGATGTCACCATCTATTTCAGTACATTCTATATCTTACATGTCCTTCTCCACAGTAAACACTGATGCAAAATACTCATTTAGTATCTCCCCCATCTCCTGCGGCTCCACACAAAAGCTGCTTTGCTGATCTTTGAGGGGTCCTGTTCTTTCCCTAGTTGCCCTTTTGTCTTTAATGTATTCATAAAAAGTTTTTGGATTCTCTTTAACTCTGTTTGCCAAAGCTATCCCATGTCCCCTTTTTGCCCCCCTGATTTCCTTCTTTAGTATACTCTTACTGCCTTTATACTCTTCTAAGGATTCACTCAAACTCTCCTGTCCAAACCTGACATATGCTTTCTTCTTTTTCTTAACCAAACTCTCAATTTCTTTAGTCATCCAGTGTTCCCTATACCTACCAGCCTTTCCTTTCACCCTGACAGGAATGTACTGTCTCTGGACTCTCATTATCTCATTTCTGAAGGCTTCCCATTTTCCAGCTGTCCCCTTACCTGCAAACATCTGCACCCAATCAGATTTTGAAGGTTCTTGCACAGCAGGCCATGAAGCATCTGAGGAGCACGAAAATCAACGTTTTGGGCAAAAGCCAATGAAGGGCTTTTGCCTGAAACGTCGATTTTCCTGCTCCTCAGATGTTGCCTGGCCTGTTGTGCTTTTCCAGCACCACTCTAATCTTGACTCTGATCTCCATCACCTGCAGTCCTCACTTTCACCTCCTTGAAAGTTCTTGCCTAATACCATCAAAATTAGCCTTCCTCCAATTTAGAACTTCAACTTTTGGATCTAATCTGACCTTTACATCACAATTTTAAAACTAATAGAATTATGGTTGCTGGCCCCAAAGTGCTCCCCCACTGACACCTCAGTCACCTGCCCTGACTTATTTGCTTTCCAAGATCAAGTTTTGCACCTTCTCTAGTTGGTACATCCACGTACTGAATCAGAAAATATTCTTGTACATACTTAACAAATTCTTCTCCATCTAAACCCTTAACAATATGGAAGTCCCAGTTTATGTTTGGAAAGTTAAAATCCCCTCCTGTAACTACCCTACTATTTTTACAGATAACTGAGATCTCCTTACAAATTTGCTTCTGAATTTTCCACTGACTATTATGGGGTCTATAATACAATCCCAATAAGGTGATCATCCCTTTTTTATTTCTCAGTTCCACCTAAATAACTTCCCTGGATGTATTTCCAGGAATATCCTCCATAAGTACAGTTGTAACGCTATCCTTTAGCAAAAACGCCACTCCCTCATCTCTCTTGCCTCCCTTTCTGTCCTTCCTGTATCATTTGTATCCTGGAATATTAAGCTGCCAGTCTTGTCCATCTCTGAGCCATGTTTCTGTAATTGCTATGATATCCCAGTCTCATGTTCCTAACCATGCCCTGAGTTCATCGCCCTTCCCAGTTAGGCCCCTTGCATTGAAATAAATGCAGTTTAATTTATCAGTCCTACCTTGTTCTCTGCTTTGTCCCTGCCTACCCTGACTGTTTGACTCACTTCTTTTCTCAACTGTACCAGTCTCAGATTGATTTCTTTCCTCACTATCTCACTGGGTCCCAGCCCCCCACCTTACTAGTTTAAATCCTCCCAAGCAGCTCTAGCAAATTTCCCTGCCAGTATATCCATTCCCTTCCAATTTGGGTGCAATCCATCCTTCTTGTACATGTCACTTCTATCCCAGAAGAGATTCCAATGATCCAAAAATGTGAATCCTTCTCCCATAAGCTCCTCAGCCACACATTTATCTGCTCTATCCTCCAATTCCTACCCTCATTAGCTCATAGCACCAGGAGTAATTCAGATATTACTACCCTCAAGGACCTCCTTTTTAAATTCCTGCCTAACTTTCTATATTCTCCCTTTAGAGTCTCAACCTTTTCCCTTCCTATGTCATTGATTCCTATGTGCACAATGACCTCCTGCTGGACCCTCTCCCATTTGAGAACATTCTGAACCCGCTCTGAGACATCCTTGATCCTGGCACCATGGAGGCAACACACTGCTGGGCACAGAAAAGTGGCTGTGTCTCTGACAAGAGAGACCCCTAACACAATTGTTCGCTTGGATCCCGACGTACCGCTCATTACGTGAGAGCCTGTCTCGGTATCATAAACTTGGCTGTTCATGCTACATTTCCCTGAGAATCCATCACCCCCTACATTTTCCAAAACAGTATATTTGTTTGAAATGGGGATGGCGACAGAAGACTCCTGCACTACCTGCCTATCTCTCTTACCTTTCCTGGAGTTAACCCATCTATGTGACTATATCTGTGGCTTTTCTTCCTTCCTATAACCACCATCCATCACACCTTCTGCTCTTGTAAATTCCTCATTTCCTCTAACTGTCGCTCCAACCAATCCATTCAATCCAATAGGATTTGCAACCAATGGCATTTGTTGCAGATATAATCCTCAGTAACTCATAAACTGCCACATCTGACAAATGTTAAATTGTGGCAGTTAATTAGAATTTTGAATTATTAAAAATTATTTACAACTACACATTGAATGATTCACCAGATCTTTGTCTCTTCTGGAGGTCCTGGATGTTCTCAGATATTATTCATTTTTTGGAGCTCATTTCTGAAGGAGATCTCCTCTGGGATGTTTTTGGACCATGCTTTAAACAAAAAGAAAATATTTGTACTTGAAATTAGTTCGGGATTTCCAAATAGGTCTTCTCCTGAAAGAAATTGCATTCTTCGTGATGCCCCCAATAAAATTGCTTTCAGTTTATCAGACCCAAGATGATAATAGCTGTAGAGTTCATGAATAATAAATTCATTTTGTGTCTCTTTGCCTTATTGCATACTCTCTCTGGTATTCAATACTGCCTGGCATTTTTATCTCTAAGTAAATTCAGGGATGTGCTCAGTATCCTACAGGTAAAAGTAAAAGATAATACTAATTCAGATAAAGTATAGACTCTACTTAAAGTTATTCAATACTTCAGTCTCACATTAGAACAAGTCATTAGTATGGAGGCAGTTTAATACTGCATGCCATGCCTATAATAATCAATCATCTCTTGCTGAAATCAGAACAGATTATCAAATCTTTTGCACATTAATTAAAGAGTAATTGTCCTGCTGTCAATTGTGCATATAACTACTTGCTGGCCTCTTCATGCTCCATATAGAGAGTTGCTGACTCTGGCTGGAGGTTGCCAGGATCCCCTGAGTGATGGGGTGTAGGCATGTCCACTACTGTGGCCATTTGCTGGTAGTGCATCACCTTACCTAATAATATGGTGAAAAATAATTGTCATTATTCATATATCAGAACTGGGAGGCCATTTGCACAATTCCAATATACTGCTTCCAATAGACAAAGCTGCATAACAGGTGCCCATTATAACATTAAAATAACAGTTGGATCTCACCTACTCTTGGCCATTCCACAATTTACTCCTATAGCTTGACGTTCATTGTCTCCAACAATTTCTCTTTAGATTCAGAGACAGTATTCCATCAAATCTTCTCTTGTAGCCATGTCCCTTCCATTTTTACTCTTAAGCTTATATTTGTTGACTAGACTTCGCCTCAATTCCACCAGAGAAAAGATATGGTCACAATTATCTAACTTTGACTTGGGATCTTGTAAATGGAAATTGCACCGAAATCGATGAGAACATATTTTGTGTTCTTGAATACCCTCTTTATTGTCGTTTGTGCAGGAGGTGGGCATCATCACCACTGCTGTTGTCTGTTATAGTGGTGCCCACAAACTTGGGCAGATTGAGTTTGGAGCCATGCTTTCTGTTTGATCTCTTTGTGGGTGTATTTGAATTAAGAACAATGTTATGATATAGTAGTGTTACATGGCACATTGTAGATTTACCTGTTCTATCATTGGGGTGTGAGGCAAGTATAAGACTTGGTTTCAAGTCAAAGAGTTAAGATTCACAGTAGCTTCTTGCGTTTTTGGCAAAAATGGAGATTCTTCACTCTTTTGAAATCTACTCTGTGAGCGTGAAGATCTGAATTTATTCAGAATCCACTTTCTATGCTTTCACTTGTTACCTCCCCCCCCCCTGCTTTGACAGGATCCATCATGTTTGTTTTTTGTTTGTTTAAAGAAGTGAAAGAAACTGCTCTGTGATCTCTCTCCAATCTTTTTTTTTGGCTTTTCCAATGTTACATGGAGTACTCATAATTGATCAGCTTGATGTCAACCATACTTTTTGGATTTGGCTGTGGTTTTACCTCCACATGCTCTTCTTACCACTTTCCCTATCCCAGGCTGGTAATCAGACCATAGTTGGCCAGGAATCTCTCCTGCACTTACCGTATGCAATAAGTAAGTTGGAAAGCAGAGAGAAAATCCTGTTTACATCCTTGGGTGTCAACTTCCGGCCAAGAGACAGGGAGTTTGTCCATTATGCCTCAAGACCTCTTTGTAGAGCTGTCTGCAACAAAGATAATAAATAAAATGTTTCCATCTCACTCTTGCCACATCCTCACGGAATCTACAGTTTATGTTGAAGACTCTTTGGGCAACTCCTTCCAACGTTCCCTGTGCCACCACCTCTGGTGGACCTCACCATTTGTCTGTTCAGAAAGTACACAAGAATGATGATGATGGTGTCTGGGATATTGGCTATATGGTATTATTCTATGAATATGACTGTCAAGTTGTTGCTTGACTAGTCTGTATATAGCTCGTCTAATTTTGGCACCAGCTTGTAGATATTGGCAAGGAGATCTGTGGAGAAGATGAGAGGGCTGAGTTTGCTATTGTTGTTTCTGGTGCTTAGTTTGATTCCAGGTGGGCTATTTGTTTTTTTCCACGTTAGGCTTGCTTGCTGAGTGGCATACTAGGTGATTTCAGTGAGCAAAGAAGAGTCAGTACAGTGCACCATAGAGGCCGCATGATGAGATGGCAGATCTCCTTCCCTAGAGGGTGTATTGAACCAGAGGTGTTTTTACAAGGACTGTCAGTGATTACATGCTTTTGGGCTAACTTTTAATCCCAGACTTTACCAAATTAAAATTCACAAACTTCCCCAGTGGGATTCAAGTCCATGTCCTCAGAAATTAATTTGGGGTTTTAGATTACTATCTAGTGATATCCACTAAACTAATATATCCCCATGTCATAGGATTTTTAAAAAATAATCTGAGAACACCAAATACATTGGATTACAATTATTGAAAACAAAATTAATTTTGTTTTAAATTCTCAATTGGTGTGGTGACTTAATCTTTTGTACTGATTAGTAGATCAATTATTTCTTTAATTGAAGTCTTCTCAATGCCTTTGACTATGTTTCTTTCATCTTAGTCAACACACAGCTCAATATAGATCAAAATGAATAATAGAAGTTATACTACACATCTTACAATGCCTGGTTTCAACACTAGCACATGTCTGACTGTAATGGAATACAAATCTCTGCACCTTGCAGATTTGCTTCTAGTGTCACAATTTCAGATCCAAAAGATGAAAGGTTCAAAGAGTTTCTATAATGATATTTCACCCTTAATGCATTAGGATTTCAGGAAATGCAATTCAATTCAAAAACTTAGGTTCATTTTTATATTTTATGAGGGGTATTAAGCAAAACCTTGACAAAGAATGTAAATGGAGACCACAGCCTTTCATCTGAATGCAGACTTTAACAGTGAAGAGCATGGTATTGTATAATAAACACCTGTGAAGAAGTATGGAAATTTCAGGACTTTATGAGTAATGCAGACTTGTCAGTGTTTGAAAATTTGTTATTAATGAAAATTATAACTTTTTTCAAGTTCATGTTTTGCTTTGAGGTTGGCTATTACTTTGACGGATCATATCCACAGTCTAAGCTCCGTGAAGTGAATATTGGCAGCACTATGTAATAGACAATAAAGGCTGCTGGTTCTCAGTGTGGTTGAAAAACAAGATTTGAAACAAAACTTGGTTTGAATAAGTAAATTGTTTTGATTAAGAGGGATTTGCGATCTTTGATAAGTTTAAAACATAACTCTTTTCCTCTTCATATTCCATAACACCCATAAGATAAAAGAGCAGAATTAAAAACTGTTCAGCCTATTGAACCTGCTCTGCCATTCCATCATGGCTGGTCTGTTTCTCAACCCCATTCTCCTGCCTTCTTCCCATAACTCTTCATTCCCTTACTAATCAAGAATATATCTATCCAAGTCTTAAATGCACTCAATGACTTTGTCTCTGCAACAATGATTTCCACAGATTTACTACTCTCTGGCTGAAGAAATTGCTACTCATCTCAATTCTAAAGGATTGTCCCTTCACTCTGATGCTGTGCCCTCGGGCCTTCGTCTCTCCTACTAGTGGAATCATCTTCTCTACATCCACTCTGTCCAGGCCTCCCAGTATTCTCACAAGTTTCAATCTGAGCCTCCCTCATCCTTCTAAACTCCATTGAGTACAGACCCAGAGTCCTTAACTGCTCCTCATATGACAAGCCCTTCATCCCTGGGATCATTCTTGTGATCCTCCTCTGACCCCCTCCAAGGCCAGCAGATCCATCCTTAGATATGGAGCCCAAAACTGCTTACAATATTTCAAATGCAGTCTGACCAGAGCCTTATACAGCCTGAGCAGTATATCTTTGCCTTTGAATTGAATACTAATATTGCATTTGCCTTTCTAACTGCTGAGTGAACCTGCACGTTAACCTTAAAAGAATCTTGAACTAGGATTCCTAAGTCCCTTCGTGCTTCAGATTTCTATACTTCTATTATTTCTAAGTGCATAACATCACAATTACTCACATTGTATTCCATTTGCCATTTTTTGCCCACTCTCCTAGTCTATGCAAGTTCTTCTGAAACCTCCCTACTTCTTCAACACTACCCAACCTTCCACCTATCTTTGTGTCATCTGCAAACTTAACAGCAAAGCCCTCAGTTCCTTTATCCAGATTGTTAATGTATAACATGATTACCTCTGGTCTGAACGCGGACCCGAAAGTCACTGGCTGCCATCCCTTTATCTCTACTCTGTGTCTTCTGCCAGTTAGATAATCCTCTATCCATGCCAATATCTTGCCCCTAAGACCATGGGCTCTTATCTTATTTAGCAGCTTCCTGTGTAGAATCTTGTTAAAGGCCTCTGGAAATCCAAGTATATCATGTCCACTGGCTCTCCTTTGTCTAACTTGCTCATTACCTCCTCAAAAAATTCTAACATTTGTCAGGAATGAGCATCATTCATGACTCTTCAGATAAATATTCACATGTCGCAAATTATGAACAACATTTAGGTTTATGCTAATAAGTGACAAATAGCATCAAGGCCAACCAAGTGTCTGGCAATGACCATCCTTTTAATAGAGAATCTAACTGTCACCCCTTAACATTCAAAAGCATTATCATTGCTGAAACCGCCGCTATCAATATACTTGGTGTTATGATTAACCAGCAACTGAACTCACCAGCAATGTAAATAATGTAGCTACAAGAATGGACCAGAGGCTAGGAATTCTGTGATGGGTAACTCACCTCTTGACTTCCCAAAGTCTGTCTACCATCTAAAAGGCACAAGTCTGAAATGCAATGGCAGATAGTCCACTTGTCTGAACAAGCGCAATTCCAAAAATGCTCAAGAATCTTGACTCAATGCAAGACAAAGCAACCTGTTTGAATAGCACCCCATCACCACTTTCAACCTTCATAATCTCCCCTATCGACATACAATTGGAGCAGTACACCATCCAAAAGGTGCATTGTAGCAACTCTCCAAATCTTCCAAGCCTGCTATGCCTGACATCTAGAAGTACAAGGGCAGCAGCTGCCTGGGAACCCCATCACCTTTAGGTTTCCCTCATATTACACATCATTCTTCTTGGAACTCTATTGCTGTTCTGTCACTGTCACTGCCACTTCCTAACACCATATGAGCATGGAACATATCCGCCACAGATTCACCTGCACCTCCACACACATCATCTATTGCATCCTCTGCACCCGATGTGGCCTCTTCTATATTGGGGAGACAGGCCGGCTACTTGCGGAGCGTTTCAGAGAACACCTCTGGGACACCCGGACCAACCAACCCAACCACCCTGTGGCTCAACATTTCAATTCCCCCTCCCACTCCACCAAGGATATGCAGGTCTTTGGACTCCTCCATCGCCAGACCACAACAAAACGACGGTTGGAGGAAGAGCGCCTCATCTTCCGCCTAGGAACCCTCCAACCACAAGGGATGAACTCGGATTTCACCAGTTTCCTCATTTCCCCTCCCCCCACCTTGTCTCAGTCTAATCCATCAAATTCAGCACCGCCTTCCTAACCTGCAATCTTCTTCCCGACCTCTCCGCCCCCACCCCAGTCTGACCTATCACCCTCACCTTGACCTCTTTCCACCTATCACATTTCCGACGCCCCTCCCCCAAGTCCCTCCTGCCTACCTTTTATCTTAGTAGGTTGAAATCTTCGAGGAGAAAGTGAGGTCTGCAGACGCTGGAGATCAAAGCTGAAACTTTATTGCTGGAACAGCACAGCAGGTCAGGCAGCATCTAGGGAACAGAAGATTCGACGTTTCGGGCACATGCCCTTCTTCAGGAATGAGCAGAGAGTGTTCAGCAGGAGAAGATAAAAGGTAGGGAGGAGGGACTTGGAGGAGGGGTGTTGGAAATGTGATAGGTGGAAAGAGGTCAAGGTGAGGGTGATAGGTCGGAGTAGGGTGGAGGCGGAGAGGTCAAGAAGAAGACTGCAGGTCAGGAAGGCGGTGCCGGGCTGGAGGGATTCGGCTGAGACAAGGTGGGGGGAGGGGGGGTCTGCTGGACAAACTTTCCTCATTCCTGAAGAAGGGCTTATGCCCGAAGCGTCGATTCTCCTGTTCCCTGGATGCTGCCTGACCTGCTGCGCTTTTCCAGCAACATATTTTCAGCACCACCCCAAATTTGTTATGTTAATCATAACCTGGAGCATTGTTAATTTGTTTTCTTAATGTTATAATTATATTATGAAATATGAACTATTTGAAACAGTCATTATATACTTGGATTTCAGAAAATGCTTATAAAGCTGAAGTTCATCTATTTTGACTTTTAACATTAATATTGAACAATATTCATTCATTATGGATTAGAGGCAAAAGAATGATAGTAAAAAAATAATCAATGTCGTTATCAGGAATAATTGTGATCTATTATTAAAGTCATGTAGATGTACAGCATGGAAACAGACCTTCAGTCCAACCCATCCATGCCGATCAGATATCCCAACCCAATCTAGTCCCACCTGCCAGCACCCGGCCAATATCCCTCAAAACCCCTCCTATTCATATACCCATCCAAATGCCTTTTAAATGTTGCAGTTGTACCAGCCTCCACCACTTCCTCTGACAGCTCATTCAATACACGTACCACCCTCTGTGAAAAGTTGCTCCTTACCTCTCTTTTATATCTTTCCCCTCTCATCCTAAACCTATGTCCTCTATTTCTGGACTCCCCGAACCCAGGGGAAAGACTTTTCTATTTATTCTATCCATGCCCCTCATGATTTTGTAAACCTCTATAAGGTCACCCCTCAGCCTCCGACGCTCCAGGGAGAACAGTCCCAGTCTGTTCAGCCTCTCCTTATAGCTCAACTCCTCCAACCCTGGCAACATCCTTGTGAATCTTTTCTGAACCTTTTCATGTTTCACAACATCTTTCTGATAGGAAGGAGACCAGAATTGTACATAATATTCTACTCAGTACTCTGACCAATAAAGGAAAGCATACCAAATGCCTTCTTCACTATCCTATCTACCTGCGACTCCACTTTCAAGGAGCTATGAACCTGCACTCCAAGGTCTCTTTGTTCAGCAACACTCCCTAGGACCTTACCATTAAGTGTATAAGCCCTGCTAAGTTTTGCATTCCCAAAATGCAGTACCTCGCCTTTATCTGAATTAAACTCCATCTGCCACTTCTCAGCCCATTGGCCCATCTGATCAAGATCCTGTTGTAATCTGAGGTTACCTTCTTTGCTGTCCACTACACCTCCAATTTTGGTGTCATTGGTAAACCTACTAATCATACCTCTTATGCTCGCATCCAAATCATTTAATAAGTAACAAAAAGTAGAGGACCCAGCACCAATCCTTATGGCACTCCATTGATCACAGGCCTCCAGTCTGAAAAACAACCCTCCACCACCACCCTCTGTCTTCTACCTTTGAGTCAGTTCTGTATCCAAATGGCTAGTTCTCCCTGTATTCCATGAAATCTAACTTTGCTAATCAGTCTCCCATGGGGAATGCCTTACTGAAGTCCATATAGATCACATCTACTGCTCTGCCCTCATCAATTAAGAAAAGTATTAAAGAAGTTTTACAGGGCATTTAAAAAGAGGTATTGACTTAAGAAAGAAAATCATATTTGACAAATCTACTGGTGATTTTGAGGAGACAACCTACAGGGTAAAGGGGATGTAGTATATTTAGTTTATCAAAAGAACAGAGGTAAGGTATCACATGGCAGGACGTCAGTGGCAGAGCCTCAGATATTTATAATCTATACCAGTAACGTAGCTGAAGGGGTTGGGTATAATGGATTCAGTTTTGCCAGGAATGCAAAGCTAAGTAGGCAAACAAGTTATGGGCAGGATATAAAATATTCACAAAGGGATACAGATAGATTAAATGAATGGGCAGAAAGATGACATATAGGATATGATGTGAAGATGTGTATTTCCCTGATTTTGCTAGGAAGAACATAAAAACAGATATTTAGATATTGGGAAAGTATTAATATCAATATATCAGTGACATTTGTAAGTTGTTACGCCTTATCGGGGTACCACTCTCCACTATTCCGGAGGTGTCATAAAAGTTAAAGGTTTTATAAAAGTGTGCAAAATTCTGCAATTTACCTATCTTTTAGATCCAAGTTAACAAAAATTACTATTTTTTAGAAATAAATAAATTCTAGATACAGCTAAACAATTATGAACTGCTGACATATAACTCTACGTGAAAATTCTAGTAAAACTCACCCTGTATAGACACTCACAAAAAAATGCGCATGAAGTCAGAAGGAAGGCAGATCAATCGTCCCTGTACAAAAGGTTTGCTTTTGGCTTGTCAGGACTTGTTGCCGCTAGATCCTCCTTCTCCAGATACTTTCACTTGCTTGCAAGAGATACAGAGTAACTGGTTATAAGGTTAAGAATCACAACTTTTAGCAACTGTTGAGGGAAAATACACTGACTTTCTTCAGGCATGAGGTGTTTTAACTGCAGGGAAAAGAGCAGCATAAATCTGGTGGCTTATGATCAAAAGGGACATAGAGTATAAAAATTAGCAAACCACGTTGCAGTTGTATTGAACTTCAGTTAAAGTCAGAAGTCACACAACACTGGGTTATCGTCCATCATGTTTATCTGAAATCACAAGCTTTCGAAGCGCTGCTCCTTCGTCAGGTGAAGTGAACTTTAGTGAGGCCACATTTGGAATATTCCATATGGTTCTGCTTGTCAAACTACCAGAAGGATGTGGAGACTTTGGAGAGGGTACACAAACAGTTTACCAGGATATTGCTTAATTTAGAGAGTACTAGCCAATGAATAGAGGTTGGATAAACTTAGTTTGTTTTCACTTGAATGCCAAAGAATGGGAGACCATTTACCCTCCACATACGCAAAAGAGATGGGTACATGAAAGCTATATTTACACAGGAGCACAGTGATGGCAATGGCCCATTGGCTACTACTCTGGTCAGTTAGACCTTGTGGCTCCAGGATGGAGTAGTTGCCTGAGAACTATGGAAGCTACCTGCAAGGCTGTGATAGCCACACGCATCCGTAGTGCTGGATCCAAAATTAGTCACGAAGTGTTCACACAAAGTGCATGCCAACTTATCCATGGACCGCGTGACAACAGCCTGGTGGACACAATGGATCATCCTCTTGGAAGCCCACAACCTTCATCTGGTCTGTGCCAGTCCAGTCAACCCTGCAACTTCACTCCAAACCCCACAGGACCAAATGGGGGGGGGGGAGAAGGAGAAGGGACTGAGCTTGTAGGCGAGTAAGACTGTGTGCAAATGTTACAGCATCAGACAAGGCAGCTCAGGCTTCAGAAGAACCTCTGCAAAATCCAGACTTACTCTTGTTCACAGACAGATTTTCATTTGTAGAGAAGGGTATAAGAAAGGTTGCCTGGGACGTGACTAGTCTGCATGAAATAATGGCACAAGGAAGTTTGCCAGTGGGCACCCTGGCACAACAAGAGGAACTGCAAGCTCTCACTGAGGCATATAAAGTAGCAGAAGGTAAAGCTGCTAACATCTATACTGATTTTCGCTATGCTTTTGTAGGAGCACATAATTTTGCACCATTATGGCAAAAAAGAGGATTTTTGATGATTGTGGGAACACCCATTAAGAACAGGGAGGATTTTCGTAACCTCCTTAATGCCATAGAATTACTGCCAGCAGTCTCAATCTTAAAATGTAAAACACATACGAAAGTAGACTCTAAGGAGGTCCAGGGGAACGGGTTAGCTGACTGGGCTCCTCAAAATGCAGCCTTCCAGAGTAGGAACTTACATGTGCCTGTACTATCCAACTTCTGAACCTTAGTCGGCAAGTTGCAAGACTGAAAGACAATCCAGGAACAGTGTTCACGGAATGAAAGTGGACATGGTTTGAAGCAGGGTTAAAGTTATGTAATGATGGTATGTGGAGACACAAACTGGTAGCACCACAAGTACTAATGCCCTTTTTGGCACAGCATGTTCATTCATGGGGGCACTTAGCTTCGTTGCAGATGATGGTGAGGTTCCAAAAGAGCTGGTGGGGAAGAGGATTTAAGAGGCATGCACAACTTGCAGATCGCTATGTAACATGCCAAATAGACAGTCCTGGGCCAACCACAATAATGCCACAATTGAGAGCCCCTGCCCCTGCCAGGCCGTTCCAACATCTTCAGGTAGATTACATCTCCTTGCCCAAGTATCAAGGATATTTGGAGGTCCTGGTTGTTACTGATAAATTTTCATGATGGGTGGAAGTGTCCCCAGCTTGGAGGGCCACTGCCAATCACACTGTAAAAGTCCTTTGCAATGAATACATTTCCCAATGGGGAGTCCTATCTTGCATTCATTCCGACTAAGGAAAGGTTTTACTGGACCTGTCTGCCAAGAGGTATGCATTAAACAGGACGTGCATTGTCCACCCATACACAGTCGTCAGGTCAGGTTGAGCGTACAAATCGGACAATAAAACAATGCTTGGCCAAATACTACCAGGAAGGAATACCTTGGCTTCAAGGTTTGCCAGTCATGCTATGTCGTATTTGAGCCACCCCTAATAGAACTACAGGCCTAAGCTCTTTCAAGGTAATAACTGGTAGACTTATGTCCTTTCCCAGCAGCATAGATCTTAGAACAGTAGTATGTCATCTGTTAAGGGATGTGTTTGTTTTTTAGATTAGATTAGATTACTTACAGTATGGAAACAGGCCCTTCAGCCCAACAAGTCCACACCGACCCGCCGAAGTGCAACCTACCCAGACCCATTCCCCTACATTTATCCCTTCACCTAACACTACGGGCAATTTAGCATGGCCAATTCACCTAACCTGCACATTTTTGGACTGTGGGAGGAAACCGGAGAACCCGGAGGAAACCCACGCAGGCATGGGGAGAATGTGCAGACTCCACACAGTCAGTCACCTGAGGCGGGAATTGAACCCGGGTCTCTTGCGCTGTGAGGCAGCAATGCTAACCACTGTGCCACTGCGCCGCCCACTGCCATCATGCCGCCCACCGTACTGCCAGTACCTAACCAACTGTCAGTTCTACCTCCCAACAGGTATCAGCAGTGTGGTGGGGGTGAGAGCCCCCTGAAGGTGGACATGACATAGTCCTTGGCACCTGGGTCTACATTAAGAAAATACATATAGAACCACTGGTGGCACGGTGGCTCAGAGGTTAGCACTGCTGTCTCACAGCGCCAGGGACCCAGATTTGATTCCACCTCAGCCGACTGCCTGTGTATAGTTTGCACATTCTCCCAATGTCTGCCTGGGTTTGCTCTGGTTTCCTCCCACAATCCAAAGATGTGCAGTTGTCCACGTTAATTTGCCCATAGTGTTCAGGGATACGTCAGTTAGGTGTATTAATTAGGGGTAAATATAGGATAATAGGGTAGGGGAATGGGTCTTGGATGGGTTACTGTTCAGAGGGTTGGTGTGGACTTGTTGGGCCGAAGGGCCTGTTTCCACACTGTAGGGATTCAATGGAAGTGGGAAGGTCCGTATCAAGTTCTTCTGACAACACAGGTGGCTGTGAAGGTACAAAGGCAAGAAGGCATACACGACATGTCAAAAGAAGCAACACTACTACCTCATCATGAATCTTAGCCTGTGTGTGGGACTCACAACTGTACCATATACTCCCATTGTAAATCTTGATGTGAATGTTAATACCTTTTTGTATTTGTCGTATACCTATGCAAGGAAGAATAATGTCTCTAGTTGCTGAGTTTGTACACTTCAAAGGAGGAATACCCATGCGCCCTTTAATGCCTCAAAATTAACTTAATGGGTATTCAGGCAGAATAGTCCAGGGCAGGAAATTAGGGGCTGGAGGGGGTCAATACTGGGCAAGGATTTTTGGTTGCAATGAAAATCAGCAGGGTACAATCTGATGGCCTTCGCAGGCTGGTGCCAATTACAGAACCTTGCAGACGCCCCCCTTCATCACGTTGGCTAAAGCATAGTGGAGTGGGTGGCTGGATGAGACAGTGTGTTTGACAAGAATTGACAAGGGGATCTCGGAATGAAAACTGTGTGGAACTCAGTAACTGCACTCAGTATTATGATGTCTCCAGGCAGGCAGCTCTTAGCAAACTGACCTTTTAGAATCACACAAGTAATGGAATGCTCGAACAGGTCTTTGGCCCACACAATGGCACTTACTTTGTATGTGGGCGGAAAGCTTATGCCTGGTTACCCCCGGACTGGGCAGGATCACGTTATCTAGGCTACATGATGCCGGTCATGCAGCACACGATATCTCACCCACAGGCAGTACTGAGATTACACGGATGTCACATTTCAGAACTGGACAATTTCCCTCGCCTTGTGGTACCTATAAATAATTTTCTGAAATCTAGTCACTCCATTCTATACTAGAACAAGTAGCCAACGACACTGTCCAGGCCCTTGATGAAATGGTGCAGAAATGGTTGCTATACGAACAACAATCTTGCAGAACCGAATGGCCCAGGATAGGCTACTGTCTGAGAAAGGAGGTACCTGTGCCCTTATAGGGAAGGAGTGCTGTAATTATATCCCTGACATCTCCAAGAACATTACAGATTTATAGGGCCATAGAGCTATACAGCATGGAAACAGACCCTTCGGTTCAACTCGTCCAAGCTGACCAGACATCCTAGCCTAATCCTGTCCCAATTGGCCCATATCCCACTAAACCCTTCCTATTCATATACACATCCAGATGCCTTTTAAAGGCTTTAATTGCATCAGCCTCCACCACTTCCTCTGGCAGCTCATTCCATACATGCACCACCCTTTGAGTGAAAACGGTCTGGAAGGAGGCGGATACACTTAAGTATCCCCGTTCAAGCACTTTACGGAGTTGGGTTATGGGCTAGTTGGGATCGTGGGCACTTCCATCGTTCAGGGGGTTATCATTCTTCTAGATGTTATTTTTGCCTTGAATGTTTCAATTCCTCAGATGTTGTCTGTGTCCGCACATTTATTCCTCCTCCATCCCCCGAGCCACATCATCTTTATGTGTCAGAACAGAAGCAAAGGGTGTCATCTGCCCTGTATGTGTTCTTAGGAGATTGCTAAGAATCAAAAGGGGGGAGATGTAGGAGTCAGTGGAATCCTACAAGGCAAGGAACAAATGTTTGAGATTAATTCAAGGGAATAACAATACAGTTTGATGGGATCAAGGAAGGAAAGGGATTAGGAGCTATCCACAGGGTGGAATAGCAGTTTATGTTGCTAGAGGGGAACCGATTGGATAGGGAACATGTGACCTCTGTAATTGTTAAAGTACTTAACTGAACAAGTCTTTCTAGTGATTTTGCCATAGAGATAGTCCTGATAGACAGTTCCACTGAAATTAAAGCATTTGTCAGGTACTCGAGTGAGCCACAGGGGGTAACCACAAAGTGTTTAACTGGATTAGACAGTTTAAGTGCGGTTGCCATGGAGATAATCCTGATAAGCAATCTCATTCAAAGCCACAAACCACAAAGGTATAAGAATGGGAGCCATACATTGGACAGGTGGGCAGTTACCTAATACCACCTTGGGGGCTTTTCTACATGTACACTATCTATGCGATGCTGAAAATGTGTTGCTGGAAAAGTGCAGCAGGTCAGGCAGCATCCAAGGAGCAGGTGAATCGATGTTTCGGGCGTGAGCCCTTCTTCAGGAATGAGGAAAGTGTGTCCAGCAGGCTAAGATAAAAGGTAGGGAGGAGGGACTTGGGGGAGGGGCGTTGGAAATGCGATAGGTGGAAGGAGGTTAAGGTGAGGGTGATAGACCGGAGCGGGGGTGGGGGCGGAGAAGTCAGGAACAATAGAACAATACAGCACAGAACAGGCCCTTCAGCCCACGATGTTGTGCTGAACATTTGTCCTAGCTTAAGCAACCATCCATGTACCTATCCAATTGCCGCTTAAAGGTCACCAAAGATTCTGACTCTACCACTCCCACAGGCAGCGTATTCCATGTCCCCACCACTCTCTAGGTAAAGAACCCACCCCTGACATCTCCCCTATACCTTCCACCCTTCACCTTAAATTTATGTCCCCTTGTAACACTCTGTTGTACCCGGGGAAAAAGTTTCTGACTGTCTACTCTATCTATTCCTCTGATCATCTTATAAACCTCTATCAAGTCACCCCTCATCCTTCGCCGTTCCAACGAGAAAAGGCCTAGCACTCTCAACCTATCCTCGTACGACCTATTCTCCATTCCAGGCAACATCCTGGTAAATCTTCTCTGCACCCTCTCCAAAGCTTCACATCTTTCCTAAAGTGAGGCGACCAGAACTGCACACAGTACTCCAAATGTGGCCTAACCAAAGTCCTGTACAGTTGCAACATCACCTCACGACTCTTGAATTCAATCCCTCTGCTAATGAACGCTAATACACCATAGGCCTTCTTCCAAGCTCTATCCACCTGAGTGGCAACTTTCAAAGATCTATGAACATAGACCCCAAGATCCCTCTGTTCCTCCACCTCACTAAGAACCCTATCATTAACCCTGTATTCCGCATTCATATTTGTCTTTCCAAAATGGACAACCTCACACTTGGCAGGGTTGAACTCCATCTGCCACTCCTCAGCCCAGCTCTGCATCATATCTAAGTCCCTTTGCAGCCGACAACAGCCCTCCTCACTATCCACAACTCCACCAATCTTTGTATCATCTGCAAATTTACTGACCCACCCTTCGACTCCCTCATCCAAGTCGTTAATAAAAATTACAAACAGCAGAGGACCCAGAACTGATCCCTGCTGAACTCCACTTGTAACTGGGCTCCAGGCTGAATATTTACCATCTACCACCACTCTCTGACTTCGACCGGTTAGCCAGTTTTCTATCCAATTGACCAAATTTCCCTCTATCCTATGCCTCCTGACTTTCCGCATAAGCCTACCATGGGGAACCTTATCAAATGCCTTACTAAAATCCATGTATACTACATCCACTGCTCTACCCTCATCCACATGCTTGGTCACCTCCTCAAAGAATTCAATAAGACTTGTAAGGCAAGACCTACCCTTCACAAATCCGTGCTGGCTGTCCCTAATCAAGCAGAGTCTTTCCAGATACTCATAAATCCTATCCCTCAGTACCCTTTCCATTACTTTGCCTACCACCGAAGTAAGACTAACTGGCCTGTAATTCCCGGGGTTATCCCTATTCCCTTTTTTTAACAGGGGCACAACATTCGCCACTCTCCAGTCCCCTGGTACCACCCCCATTGACAGTGAAGACGAAAAGATCATTGCCAACGGTACTGCAATTTCCTCTCTTGCTTCCCACATAATCCTAGGATATATCCCGTCAGGCCCGGGGGACTTGTCTATCCTCAAGTTGTTCAAATTGTCCAACACATCTTCCTTCCTAACAAGTATCTCCTCTAGCTTACCAGTCCGTTTCACACTCTCCTCTTCAACAAAACGGTCCCTCTTGTTCGTAAATACTGAAGAAAAGTACTCATTCAAGACCTCTCCTATCTCTTCCGACTCAATACACAATCTCCCACTACTGTCCTTGATCGGACCTACCCTCGTTCTCGTCATTCTCATGTTTCTCACATACGCATAAAATGCCTTTGGGTTATCCTTGATCCTATCCGCCAAAGATTTTTCATGCCCTCTCTTAGCTCTCCTAATCCCTTTCTTCAGGTCCCTTCTGGCTATCCTGTATACCTCCACTGCTCTGTCTGAACCGTGTTTCCTCAACCTTATGTAAGCCTCCTTCTTCCTATTTACAAGACATTCAACCTCCCTCGTCAACCAAGGTTCCCTCACACGACCATTTCTTTCCTGCCTGACCGGTACATACATATAAAGGACACGTCGTATCTGTTCCTTGAAAAAGTTCCACATTTCCACGACATCCTTCCCTGACAGCCTATGCTCCCAACTTATGCTCCTCAGATCCTGTCTTGCAGCATCGTATTTACCCTTCCCCCAATTGTAAAACCTACCCTGTTGCACTCACCTATCTCTCTCCATAACCAAGGTGAAAGTCACAGAATTGTGGTCACTATCACCAAAATGTTCACCCACTAACAAGCCCATCACTTGTCCCGGTTCATTACCGAGTACCAAATCCAATATGGCCTCCCCTCTGGTCGGACAATCTACATACTGAGTTAGAAAAGCTTCCTGGACACACTGCGCAAACACCGCCCCATCCAATCTACTTGATCTAAAGAGCTTCCAATCAATATTTGGGAAGTTGAAATCGCCCATGACTACTACCCTGTGGCTTCTGCACCTTTCCAAAATCTGTTTAAGAAGATTGCAGGTTAGGAAGGCGGTGCTGAGTTCAAGGGTTGGGACTGATACAAGGTGGGGGGAGGGGAAATGAGGAAACTGGAGAAATCTGAGTTCATCCCTTGTGGTTGGAGGGTTCCTAGGCGAAAGATGAGGCGCTCTTCCTCCAGCCGTCGTGTTGCCATGGTCTGGCGATGGAGGAGAGCAAGGACCTGCATGTCCTTGGTGGAGTGGGAGGGGGAGTTGAAGTGTTGAACCACGGGGTGGTTGGGTTGGTTGGTTGGTGCGGGTGTCCCAGAGGTGTTCTCTGAAACGTTCCGCAAGTAGGTGGCCTGTCTCCCCAATATAGAGGAGGCCACATCGGATGCAGCGGATGCAGTAAATGATGTGTGTGGAGGTGCAGGTGAATTTGTGGCGGATATGGAGGAAGGAAGGGGCCTTGGGGCCTTGGAAGGAAGTAAGGGGGGAGGTGTGGGCGCAAGTTTTGCATTTCTTGCGGTTGCAGGGGAAGGTGCCGGGAGTGGAGGTGGGTTGGTGGGGGGTGTGGACCTGACGAGGGAGTCACGGAGGGAGTGGTCTTTTTGGAACGCTGATAGGGGAGGGGAGGGAAATATATCCCTGGTGGTGGGATCCGTTTGGAGGTGGCGGAAATGATGACGGATGATACGATGGCAATATTTAATCAACAAAGACACAAAGAAGACGTGCCAAAGTTCTGTGCCTAGTTATTCCTATCCATCAGGTTTCGGGAACAGGAGTACCCACCATAGGATATTGCCAGATTTGGAGAGTACTAGACATGAAGACAGATTGGCCAAACTTGGTTTGTTTTCACATGAACGTCAAAATTGTGAGGAGCATGAATAGAATGGATAGTTAGAATCTTTCTCCTCGGGTAGAAGTGCCAATTATTAGGAGGCATAGGTTTAAGGTAAAAGAGGAAAAGTTTAAAGGAGACGTGAGAGGCAGTTTTTATTTTTACACACGAGGGTGGTAAGTATCTGGAATGTGATGCTAGAGGAGGTGGTTAAGCAGTTATAATAGCAACTTTTAAGAGGCATCTTGGCAGATAGATGTATAGGCAGGGGATAGAGGGATATGGACAATCTAAAGGCTAATGGTTTTAGTTTAGAAAAGACGTTATGTGTCAGCACAGGCTTCATGGGCCAAAACGCCTATTCCTATGCTGTACTGTTCCTATTCTTTGTTCTGCTAAGTGCTTGACAAAAGCAGTATAAACTGCACTAAAAATGAGTTTTGGTAACCTGCCTTTAAAAAGTAATAGCCCCTACCATAATCTTTGTTTTTTTTTCAAACATTCCTTTTCCCATTTCAGTCCACAATCAAAAATACAGGGAAATAAAAAGTTACAGTCTTTACAGTGTCTTTATGGATAAAACACAGAAAGCTAACAGCAAATGATTAGCAGGACAAATGTTGTATTGTCCTTTATTGCAAAAGGGTTACAGTATAAGAGCAAGGAGATCTTGCCGCAATTGTACAGGGTATTGGAGAAACTTTGTAAGATTAGTTTCTGTACTAAAGGAAGCAATGGAGGATATGCAACAAAGATTCACTAGATTGACTCTTGGGTTGAGAAGGGGTTTAATAGAATGGGTCTCTACTCTCAGAAAGTTAGAAGAGTGAAAGGTGCTTTTATTTGAACAAATTATATTTGGAGACACCGAAATCTGTTTCCCCTGGCTGGTGGACTAAGGGATACACCTCAGGAAAGGGGATCAGTCATCCCTGACTGAGATGAGCAGGCATCGCTTTATTCAGTGTTTTGAATCTTTGGAATGCTCTTCTAAAAGGCTGTGAGTGTTCAGTTCTGCAGCATGTTCAAGACTGATGTCAATGCATTTTTGGGCCATAAAGAATCAGGTTCTGTCTCTGCGTTAATCATGTTTCACAACACCCAGGCCTGAAACCACCTGCAAGCCTTCTCTCAAAGACTTAAAGAAAGGACAAATAGGGCTTGTATCTATATGGTATGTTTCATGACTGCTGAATGTCTCAAATCTCTTTACAAGTAATGAAGTACTCTTGAAGATCAGTTGGTGTTGGAATGTAGGAAATGTGGCAATCATTTAGTCCAAAGAAAATTCTCACAATCTATGACTCTATAGTTCTATGTGCTAATGACCAAATAATATTTTCTTCTGATACTATTGAAATGCAAATATTATCCCAGACACCACGGATAGCTCCCCTGGTCTTCTTTGAATAGAGCCCTGGAACCTTTTGCATCTCTCGGGGCAGGAGGATGAGCCTCGGTTTAAAACCTGAACCAAGAGGTAACCCTTTGGCAGTAATGTATTCCCTCAGTATTTCACTGGAATGCTAGCCTTGATTTTTCAGTGTGACTTAAATGTAGCACCTTGTGACTCAGAAGTGAGAAGTCTACCAACTAGGTCATGGCTGACTCAAGATATAAAGTAATGAATTGCAGCTCATAAACCAATAAATACTAATATTCCTAATAAAAGCTAAGTGGGTGGCACGGTGGCTATGTGTGGTTAGCACTGCTGCCTCACAGCGCTAGAGACCCGGGTTCAATTCCCGCCTCAGGTGACTGATTGTGTGGTGTTTGCACATTCTTCCCGTGTCTGCGTGGGTTTCCTCCCACAGTCACAAAGATGTGCAGGTCAGGTGAATTGGCCATGCTAAATTGCCCATAGTGTTAGGTGAAGGGGTAAATGTATGGGTGGGTTGCGCTTTGGTGGGTCGGTGTGGACTTGTTGGGCTGAAGGGCTTGTTTCCACACAGTAATCTAATCTAATCCAAAAACTCTATGACTGCATTTACAAGAATCTTTTATAATTCATACCTATTATTTGATAACGATAAAGGGCCCATCAAAGGTGAAAAGATTGACTTTCATATTGTCAATTTAGAGACTAAGGAGCCAGCAATATAACTTAGGCCTCAGAGATACTTGATGCCAGGTGGGAAGGGGAGAGGGCCCCATGACAGCATGGCATAGTCAGAGTTGTACAACCCACAGAGACATCAAGAAGTGGGTACGAGAGATCATTTTGCTGACAATCATAAGATCTGTCTTTAGAACATTCCAGATATGTTGATGTGACAAGGTGCAGTCTGTAAAGGCAAGGATATTATTTATAATGCATTCTAACATTGTACTGAATAGCTAGGTCAAGCTGAAGTTTCACAAACAGGGACTCAGATGTAAATTCTGCATTTATCTGTCATTTGCAATGGCAAACAAAAGTGGATTCCTGGCCCAGGTTCACATCATCCCACATTCAAAAACACCACACTCTTTTTACTTCCAACTCCTCTTCCTCTATGACCTGAAAGAGTTATTACTATTACATGGGGTGATTTGGATGGGTATATGAATAGAAAGGGTTTGGATGGA
Source organism: Chiloscyllium plagiosum (assembly GCF_037043375.1). NCBI lineage: Eukaryota > Metazoa > Chordata > Chondrichthyes > Orectolobiformes > Hemiscylliidae > Chiloscyllium > Chiloscyllium plagiosum. Next base: position 58,077,162 of record NW_028270147.1, on the reverse strand, counting down.
TATGGGCTGGGTGCTGGCAGGTGGGACTAGATTGGGCTGGGATGTTTCCATGCTGTACATCTCTATGACTCTATGACTCTATGTGTGGAAATAAGCTGGGAAAGCTAACCGAATGATGTGTGATGTTGATATAGGAGATGCTGTTCCGATTAAGCAACATCCTTATAGGCATAGCCTTCTAAATTTCGCACAGGTTCAGAAGGAGATTGAACGCATGCTCCAAGCTGATATAATCGAAATGAGTTAGTGACTAGAGCTCACCCATAGTAACGGTGCCAAAACCAGATGGTACCCAACGGTTATGTGCCCACTATTGCAAAGTCAATGCAGTTACAAAGACTGATGTATATCTGATTCCATGTTTGGAATATTGTGTTGAAAAGGTAGGTCAAGAAACTTATATTTCTAAGCTGTGCTGCTCAGAGAATACTGGCAGGTACCTTTGTCCAAAAGAGCGAAGACAATTTTGGCTTTCGCGTTGCAGAATGGACTGTTTCAGTTTAAAGTCATGTAGTTTGGTATGAAAAATGTGGCAGCCACATTTCAGAGACTGACCAATACGGTCATTTCTGGGTTACGCAAATGTGTCATTTGTATTGGTGACCTGGCATACTTTAGTCAAATGTGGAAGGAATATTTGCAACCTTTACTAGAATTGTTCAATTGACTTCAGGAGGCAGACTCAGTGATAAACCTGGCTAAAAGTGAATTTGCAAAAGCCCAAGTCACCTTCCTGGCCCATCTTATTGGACATGGGCAAATGGCTCTACAGGATGCAAAAGCAGTTTCCCATACCATCGAGAAAAAGAGCAGTACTTTGATTCTTGAAATTGAATGGATTTTATCAAAAATTCATACCAAATTTTAGTAGCGTGGCTGCTCCACTCACTGAATTGTTAAAGAAAGGCAAGAGATTTCAGTGGAGAGCAGACTGTCAGAAGGTATTTGACAGCCTGAGAGCTGTGTTAACCGCTGCCCCAGTGTTATTCATATCTAACTATGCAAAGCCATTCAAGGTGGTTATCGATGTGGAAGATGTGGGTGTCGCCGCTGTGCTCTTACTGGAAGATGATAAGAAGATCAAAAGGCCTATCGGTATGTCTCCAGGAAATTGAAAATTCATCATGAGGAATATTCAATAGTTGAAAAGGAGATTTTGAGCTTGGTGTTAGCGTCACAACTATTCAATACTTATGTAATCAGTAATGTATCTGAGACAATCGTATACACTAATCCATTGAAGTTTGTAGAGAAATTTAAAGACAAAACTTCTAGACTATTTACATGGAGCTTGTTGTAACAGGCATTTAAATTGAAAATTGAACATGTGGCAGGACAAGTACACATGGCGGCCAATGCATTATTGGGACTTGAATGAGAAATGGAGGTGTTCAGTGGCAGGAGCATTACAGACTAAAACAGAATGTGTTGTGCATGCTTGCATGATTATTGTCCATATAATGTATATGGGTATAATAATGTAGTAACAATTTAAGATTAAATGGTTTTAAAATGAAGCCATCTTTGGATACTGTTGTTTTTTTTATGGGGGAGGTGTGATGATGCTGTTCCTTTAACAAGACTTGTTTTTTTTTTCAGAGGGGTCATAAATGCAGAGATTCTAGGAGGTCTGGTTTTTTTATGGGTTTTAGGGCCAACTTGATTATACTTAATAAACACTGCCTCAGACAAAAGGCTTTCAAGTAAAACAAAACACTTGTACAATGAAAATGGAGTTGCCAGTTCTCCCAACTCAGCTTTTCTCTGGTTTGGTTTGGTTTGGGTTTTAGCAGTCTGCCTGTTCAGAGCAAACAGTCAGTCAGTTTGGAGCTGCTGGTCAAAGAAACAGCTACATGGAAGAAGGTGTTCCATGCTGAACTCTGACATCTCTCTACTGTAAGACCCTGTGTTTGATTTTACCTTTTTTGCCAAGGGGATGTTTATGGAGATTGTTGAAGGAATTTGGAACAGCCTCATTAATGTGAGATAGTCTGTTTGGTTTTCGGATAGTTTATTTTATATTCTGTTCTCTTTTGTTTGTGCTTCATTCAGTAATCTTGCAAATAAATTTGATTTTCTTTAAAACTAAGTGGTTGGGCCAGCTGCATCACTCCTGGAATATCCACTTTACTTCTGCTTAAAACAATTAGCAAAGTTAGTATTTGGCTACTTGCTTCAAATGTTTTGGGAGTGTCTAATCTGGTCCATAACAAGTCAAATTGAATTCAGAATGATGACGACTGGCATGGTGCTCAGGGCAAATCACTATCAGGATATCTGCTTTGGCACCCAGTACTAACACAAAGCCACTGAGTCCTTCAAACTTGAGCATGGGAAGCCTGGAGGGATGGTCAGTGGTCAACGCAGCTCAGATCCCAGCATCCAGGCAGCAAGACATGTCTAGATTCTAGCTCAGCAAAGCCAAATGCTTCAGCAGGCCACATTTCTAGTTCCTCTGCAGGCAGTTCTCTGAAGTATTTAATTTGATGTAAAGAACTTTGGGATAACTTGAATTCTTGACAGAATAGCTTGCAGTATAATGAAATTGGTGCAAATCGTGATGATGTAACTTATCGCATGACTCTACCATCAGCAAGTTAGAAAACACCAGTCTGGAAAGAACTTGTGAAAGTATATATCTTTGGTATAACACTTGAAACTGTATTTGATAAAATAATATGTACAGAAATAGATAAAGTTGTGTAACAATGGGGAGTTTACTCCGTGATAAGGAGCAAGCAGCCTCAGGGACTGTGCACATGCAAACATGCATATCCTGGGATTCTCCCAACTCAATGTGCAGGCCAGAGTGTTGACTTAGAGCACACAGTGAAACAAAGCAGCAACCAGGGCAAAGGACCATCCAGAGCAGGATCTGAATATAAAACAAGCGCACACAAGAGAGGACATCGAAGGCAGGTCTCAGAAGGCTTTGAAACACAAATGGCAAAAGCAGGGAAAATGTTGATTACAGGACTACAGACAGGAAAATGTGTTGCTGGAAAAGCGCAGCAGGTCAGGCAGCATCCAAGGAGCAGGAGAATCGACGTTTCGGGCATTAGCTCTTCTTCAGGAATGAAGGGCTCATGCCCGAAACGTCGATTCTCCTGCTCCTTGGATGCTGCCTGACCTGCTGTGCTTTTCCAGCAACACATTTTCAGCTCTGATCTCCAGCATCTGCAGTCCTCACTTTCTCCTACAGACAGGAAAACCCTGAAGTGTGGAAAAATAACCTTGGAAGACTTTGAAGCCTAATCATGAACCAGCAGTATTCTTAAAAGAGTGATGTGGAGGTGCAGGTATTGGACTGGGGTGGACAAAATTAAAAATCACTCAGTACTAAGTAATAGTCCAACAGTTTTATTTGGAAGTACAAGCTTTCAGAGCGCTGCTCCTTCAGGTAGCTAGTGGTGCAGGATCATAGGACACCAAATTTATAATAAAAGATCAAAGTATCATTTGATACAATACTTCGCATCAGTTGCATGACACTTTGATATTTACTATAAATTCTGTGTCCGATGATCCTGCCCCACTAAATACCTAATGAAGGAACAGCGCTCCAAAAGCTTGTACTTCCAAATAAACCTGTTGGACTATAACCTGGTGTTGTGTGATTTTTAACTCAAAAGTATGAACACAAGATTGAAACACCAGGAAGGAAAAATCCAAATTCTCACCCAGGTCAGTTCGGCAGAATATTCTATGAGGATGGAAGCTTTGGTAGAGATCTTGCCACTAGCTGAACCATTTGATAACATGAAAGGCCAAAAGTAGGAGCTCTACAGGTTTCAGGACTACGGAATGGCTCCAGAGTTATATGTAAAAGAGCTGTACCATTACATAAGCATTATTTTATGTTGTGGGTCCAATTGATGATGAAGTTCTGATAAGACAGAATGTAGAAGAAAGTACGACAGAATATGATGCATTGATTCAAGGATTCAAACCATACTATAGCCTGAAAAGAATTGTAGTCTTGGACAAGGTAAAATTTAATCAATGAGCCTGGTATTTCGGAGAACCAATGCAAGCATTTTTAACAATTTATATAACTTAGCGAGTTTTGAGAAGATTTGTAGCTCAGGTTGAGGTTCTAGATGTAAGTTTATATATAACTTAGCAGGATGTTGCACAGCAGAGACTTGTAGGATTGCCTAATTAGAGAACATATACTACTTAATGTTGGTTCTTGATGACGTAGGCTTCAATGCTTGTTGTTTTTGCTTCATTCAGCACACTGACATTGGTCCTTCTATCTTCCCAGCTGTTATTCAAGATGTTTCGAAGGCAGTGTTGATGGAACTTTTCAAGTTCCTTCAGATATCGTGGGCACATCGTCCAACTTTCACCACTGCTTTGTACACTATCATTTTCATATCTGTCCAGATGTCAAAAACCAACTAAGATGGACTGATCATGTTGTTTGGATGAAAGACGAACAAATGCCGAAACAAATCTTCTACTCCCAGCTTAAAGAAGGCAAACGTAAAAGAGACGGACAACAGAAGAGATTCAAAGACACTTTAAAGCCTTCATAAAGGAATGTAACATCAACATCAACAATTGGGAAATCAATGCCAAGGACTCTGGCAAACCATCATCCGAGAAGGAACAGCAACTTTCAAAGCCAACAGATGTGCAGAACGAGAAGAAAAGGGAAGAAAATGGAGAGGCCACAACAACCAAAGCCCAATCTGCCATCTGGAACTACTTGTCCTGAATGCAGAGGAACTTTCATAGCCAAGATTGGACTCATTATGAGAGCCTATAAGTAGATCAACAGAATAAAGACCATCATCCTCAACCTCAAGGGATAGCCATGACGAAGAGGAGTACTTAGTGTGAGGGATGAGAAATTGTAAAATATTCTACTGTCCAAGGAGATTTAATGTTGGAATAGGCAATCCAATTTGTAGGCTACAGAGTCATTGAGATGTACTTTTCAGTCTAACTCATCAGGCCCGAAATCACAAAGAAAAATCTTATGGACAATTCCAGATTGATGAAGATACTTGTCAATGAGAGACTAGAATTATGCCTTTGGAATAAGTGCTGGAATATAGCATTTAGAGTCCAGGATGCAGAGGCAACTTGGGGGAGATTATGTTATATTAGATAATAGATTATACTACACTTCCATGTCAATCATGATGATGGAACTGATTACATGACTTTGACATCATTAAGAGAGAAGACGGTAGTCTAGATGGAAGATGTGAAGAAAGAGATCTTTGCCACTACATGGAAGTGCTGTGAGAACCTATGAGATATTGCCGTGGATAAAAGAGCATCACAATACATAACAAGTTGAAGGGATTTGCTTAGGGATAAGGGAAAAGCAGCCTCAGGGGCAGTACATGTGCAGACTCCCACAGACTGAGATATTCCAGACCAGTATCTCAATGTGGAAGTTGCAATATTGTCATGAAGCAGAATATAAAACAAGGAGTGGCACTACAATACATCCGTTGAGAAAGAAAGGTTCTATATGAAGGATAATCCTTCTAACTAAGGAAGTCAAGAATAATGTCAAAATGAAAGAAGCTGTGTAGAATGCTACAAAAACTAATGATAGACAGAAGATTGGAAAGATCTTAGAAAATAGCAAACGATGGTTACAAATAAAGTGAAGATGAATAAATTAGAATTTGAGAATAAACTGGCAAGAAATGTATAAAAATTGACGTATCTAGTAATGCTTCCACAGCTGATGTGACTAGGAAATTAATAAGGGCAAACAAGGAAATGCCAGAGTTTTTGAATAAATAGTTTGAATCTGTTATAAAGCACCCCCCCCTAAAAAAAGTAGAAAATCAAGAGGTAATAGGGAAGAAGGAATTTTAACCAATCATCATCTCTATAAAAACTAATGGGACTAAAGATTGACAAAATCCTAGTACCTGCATCCTAGGCTCTTTCTCAGAATACCTTTTGAACTTTGGTGGCTCCTTTTTGATTCTCACTAACCCTTTTATCTAGTCACATAGTAACATATTGGTGTTGATATTTAGACTCACATACAAATGGAATTAGAGGAATTCATCAATATCCTCAATAATTATCATTGTTTCAATAAATCTAAAGCCATGACACACAAGGAAAACATTAATCTCCTCAATACGACAATATTTAGATTGCTACAATAGACAAAAATTAGCAGCAAAAGAATAAAAAAAAATTAACTCTCACATAGTTATAAAGCCCTAAGTACAGATTATGTGGGTTAGAGACGTCACAGCACAACAATTGTCTGTCCCTAATACAGTCACAATGTCTCAAATAATTCAAAATGTGTGAAATGCTTTGAGACATGATAACACATAAATGCAAATCCTTATGGAAAAAATACCTGTTCAATAATAAATTATCCAATTGACCGAATGTTCAGCACAATAGCATCCACCAATATAGTTGCTCCTGAACTTCTACAACCTTAAGCCAGAAACTGCATGAAAGGAATTCATTACCTTAGTGTCTCCAATGTTTTCTGGCTCTTAGTTCGCAGAACGTTCTTTTGCAGTCCTTCTCCCCACTCTGTAGCCCTATCTCTCACTTTGCACTCACAGTCTACTGGCCTTGCCACCCTCTCTGCCCACTGGTCTGGCAGATATGTTTTCCATCTCAAATCCCATCCTCAAGCCACCATGAACTCCAACCTCATCACCCTCCCAATCACAGTCTCTTTCTATAGTCATCTCCAGCCTCAAACTGGCCTCTAGCCTAACTTCCTTTGGCCCAGCAGCCTTGTTCATTGTTGTTATACATCTTCTCTATGCTACTCCTTTCACACTCTGTTTGCTGATGGTAGGCTCGTGATGAGGGAATTTTGCAGCTTTCTGGGATGAATTCACCTTTGCCCTTTGTATTTTGAGCTCTAGCACTTCCACAAACTCCCTGTAACTCCATGATTTGGAGGTGCCGGTGTTGGACTAGGGTGTACAAAGTTAAAAATCACCAGGTTATAGTCCAACAGGTTTATTTGGAAGCACTAGCTTTCAGAGCATTGCTCCTTCATCGGATGGTTGTGGAGTAAAAGATCATAGGACAAAGAATTTACAGAATTTTAATCTGTGTCCTACAATCTTATACTCCACAACCACCTGATGAAGGAGCAGGTCTGGCTTTGAAAAGTGAGTTTTTACAGTAGATAAGGTAGGGGATCACATGAAATGACAAAAAATGTATAGGAATTGGGACAAAGGCAGAGATTAATTTTGCTTAGTTACTTTCCCCAATAATACATTGAAACTATGCTGGAAATAATGTAAGAGCATTGGAAAGTAAGAAATGTTGGAAATGCACAACAGGTCTACTAAACAGGCAGAAACCTTGCAGTTTGATGATCAAATACAGATTATGAGCAAATTACCTAGTATGTATAAATGCTAAAAATTAAATTAGCAAAGCAGTATGCTAGAAATTTAATTCAAGGACAATAAATTTTTTGAATGGAACAGATTTGGTGATGGGCTGGGTGATGTACTGAAAGTATTTTCTTATTAAAATAATTGACTAATTTAGTGAAATGAGTTTAGATAATCTTAACTCATCAACTTACAAACCTGAGGTCACACCACCAGACGTGCAAAGATCCAACATTATGTTCACAGTTTAATGCAAAACATTTCTTTTTAAACTCAAATTCTCCCATAAGGCAAAGGTGAGTAATATCAGAAAATCGCTCAAGATTTCTGTTGTTGCGAGAAAGATTCTATTTACTCTTTAAGGTTTAAATGGCAAGTTCTGAATCACGCTAATGAGTGGTGACTACCATATTTCCATACATTTAATCTCATTAATAGTTTCTCTCACCTCATTCCAATGCAGCTCCATTTCTGTCCTCCTTCTCCTAGACCCTAGATTGTAGCTTCAGGGTGCAGGGCCTGGAGTGTAGGGAGGTTAGGAACATGGCATCAATTTCCAAGGAGGGTGCCTGTAAACAGGAAAGTGGCTTGAAGTGTGTATACTTCAATGCAAGAAGTATACGAAATAAGGTAGGTGAACTTGCAGCGTGGGTTGGTACCTGGGACTTCGATGTTGTGGCTATTACGGAGACATGGCTAGAACAGGGACAGGATTGGCTGTTGCAGGTTCCAGGATTTAAATGTTTTAGTAGGGTCAGAGGTGGGGGTAAAAGAGGGGGAGGTGTGGCATTGCTTGTCAAAGATAGTATTACAGTGGTGGAAAGGACGATGGATGAGGACTTGCCATCTGAGGTAGTTTGGGCTGAGGTTAGGAATAGGAAAGGTGAGGTCACCCTGTTAGGAGTCTTTTACAGGCCTCCTAATAGTCCTAGAATCATTGAAGAAAGGATAGGGAAGGTGATTCAGGAGATGAGTGACAGTAATAGGGTGGTTGTTATGGGGGATTTTAACTTTCCTGATATTGATTGGGAAAGCTATAGCTCAAGTTCGTTAGATGGGTCAGTGTTTGTTCAATGTGTGCAGGAGAGTTTCCTGACACAATATGTAGACAGGCCAACAAGAGGTGAGGCCATACTGGATTTGGTTCTGGGTAACGAACCAGGCCAGGTGTTAGAATTAGAGGTAGGTGAGCACTTTGGGGATAGTGACCATAATTCGGTGAGTTTTACTCTCGTGATGGAGAGGGATAAGTGTGTACTACAGGGCAAGAGTTATAGCTGGGGTCAGGGAAATTATGATGCGGTGAGGCATGACTTAGGATGTGTGGCTTGGAAAAGTAGACTCCAAGGCAAGAGTGTAAATGATATGTGGAGCTTGTTCAAGGAGCAACTATTGAGTGTCCTTGATAATTATGTACCTGTCAGGCAGGAAGGAAAGGGTCGTGCGAGGGAGCCGTGGTTTAATAAGGAATTGGAATCCCTTGTTAAATGGAAGAGGGCGGCCTATCTCAAGATGAGACGTGAAGGTTCAATTGGGGCGATTGAGAGTTATAGGGTAGCCAGGAAGGACCTGAAGAGAGAGCTAAGAGCAGCAAGGAGGGGACATGAAAGGTCCTTAGTCGGTAGGATTAGGGAAAACCCTAAGGCTTTCTATAGGTATGTTAGGAATAAAAGAATGACTAGGGTAGGAATAGGTCCAGTCAAGGATAGTAGTGGGAAGTTGCGTGTGGAGGCGGAAGAGATTGGGGAGACACTGAATGAATACTTTTCTTCAGTATTTACTCAGGAACAGGGCATTGTCGTCGATGTGAATACTGAGTCACAAATAAGTAGAATGGATGGCTTTGAGGTATGTAGAGAAGAGGTGTTGGAAATCCTGGAAAAGGTGAAAATAGATAAGTCCCCTGGGCCTGATGGCATTTATCCTAGGATTCTCTGGGAAGCAAGGGAGGAGATTGCAGAGCCATTGGCCTTGATTTTTATGTCCTCTTTGTCTACAGGAGTAGTGCCAGAAGACTGGAGGATAGCAAATGTGGTTCCCTTGTTCAAAAAGGGGAGTAAGGATAACCCTAGTAACTATAGGCCGGTGAGTCTCACTTCTGTTGTGGGCAAAGTCTTAGAGAGAATTGTAAGGGATAGGATTTATGCACATCTGGATAGGAATAATGTGATCAAGGATAGTCAGCATGGTTTTGTGAAGGGCAGGTCGTGCCTCACAAACCTTATTGAATTCTTTGAAAAGGTGACGAAGGAGGTTGATGAGGGGAAAGCGGTAGATGTGGTATATATGGATTTTAGTAAGGCGTTTGATAAGGTTCCCCATGGTAGGCTACTGCAGAAAATACGGAGATATGGCATTGAGGGTGAGTTGGAGATTTGGATTAGGAATTGTCTGGATGGAAGAAGACAGAGGGTAGTAGTTGATGGCAAAGTTTCTTCATGGAGTGCCGTCACTAGCGGTGTTCCGCAAGGATCTGTTTTGGGACCATTGCTGTTTGTCATTTTTATAAATGACCTGGAAGAGGGGTTAAAAGGTTGGGTGAGCAAGTTTGCGGATGATACGAAAGTCGGAGGAGTTGTTGACAGTGAGGAAGGATGTGGCAGGTTACAGCAGGATATAGAGAAGCTGCAGAGCTGGGCAGAAAGGTGGCAAATGGAATTCAATGTAGCTAAGTGTGAGGTGATTCACTTTGGGAAAATAACAAAAAGATGGGGTACTGGGCTAATGGTCGGATACTTGGTAGTGTGGATGAGCAGAAGGATCTTGGTGTCCATGTACACAGATCTCTGAAAGTTGCCACCCAGGTAAATAGTGCGGTGAGGAAGGCATATGGCGTACTGGCTTTTATTGGTAGAGGAATTGAGTTCCGGAGTCCTGAGGTCATGATGCAGTTGTATAAGACTCTGGTGCGGCCGCATCTGGAATATTGTGTGCAGTTTTGGTCGCCATACTATAGGAAGGATGTGGAGGCACTGGAACGGGTGCAGAGGAGGTTTACCAGGATGTTGCCTGGTATGGAAGGAAGATCGTATGAGGAAAGACTGAGGCACTTGGGGCTGTTTTCATTAGAGAAAAGAAGGTTTAGGGGTGACTTGATTGAGGTGTACAAGATGATTAGGGGGTTAGATAGGGTTGACAGCGTGAACCTTTTCCCGCGTATGGAGTCGGGTATTACAAGGGGGCATAGCTTTAAATTAAGGGGGGGTAGATATAGGACTGAAGTTAGGGGTCGGTTCTTCACTCAGCGAGTTGTGAGTTCATGGAATGCCCTGCCAGTAGCAGTGGTGGACTCTCCCTCTTTATGGGCATTTAAGCGGGCATTGGATAGGTATATGGAGGATAGTGGGTTAGTATAGGTTAGGTGGGCTTGGATCGGCGCAACATCGAGGGCCAAAGGGCCTGTACTGCGCTGTATTCTTCTATGTTCTATGTTCTATGTTCTATGTTCTATAACTACATGGTGCAAATTATCAATATGAACAGCAGAACAGTTACTTGGTAACTGAATTTGCTGCTTGCTTCTCTCGGTCTTCATCCAGTTCTACTGTAACCACCATTTCCTCGTATGTCCCAAGTTTATTCACGCAAAGTGGGCATTGCTAAACCACCACGTTCGACATATCTTCATGGCTTCTGTCTGACCAACACGCACCAATTCAGTCACAATTTATTCCTCTTGGAATAATGGTAGAGTCCTCACTTTCCACCCACCACTCTTCACATTCAAAGGATCATTCTGGATCATTTCCAACAGCTTCAGCAGGATGCCACCACCAAACACATTTTCCCCACTACTCCCCCATCCATATTCTGCAAAGACTGATCCCTCAGTGACATCCTGGTGCACTCTTCCATCACTTCCTCACTAACCCACGATACCACCATCCTGAGCCCCTGCCCGAGATACAGGAGCTATATCATTTGCCCTTTCACTTCCTTACTGTTCTAGGCCCCATGCACACCTTCCAGGTAAAGCAGGGTTTTACTTAAACTTCTTTCAATATAACCTAATGAATTCATTGTTGACAATGTGGACTTCTTTATTTGTTGAGAACAAACACAGACTGGATTATTATTTGCAGAATACCTCCACACAGTCTGTAAGAATGATCCCAATTGTCCAGTTGCTTCCATTTCAATATACTTGCTCTCCCATATAAATACTCCCATCCTGGGCGGCTATTGTGGTCCAATGAAGTTCAATGCAACATCATTGTTGAGGAGGAACAACATCTCATTTTCTGATTGGTATTTTACAGCGTCTATTGAATTTATCAAGTTCAGAGCCTGACTTGTGTACTCCATTTTGATTATGACACCCTTGCGCACATTTTATTTGTGTAGTGTTAACTTTGATCTTAAGAGAATTGAACCATTTTTTTCCTTTTCACACCTCTAATTTACACTTTTTTTTACAGGTCTATCTTTCTCCATCACCATTAGCACATACTTTGGCTTTAACTCTCAGAACTCTCTCCACCTTTTCTACTCGCTTCTCTTCCTCTGTCAACAGTTAAAAATCACCATTTTCCTGTCTCTGTCAGTTCAGAAGATGTGTCATGCTGGACTCAGAACATTAACTTTTTCTCTCTTTTCACAGGTGTTGCCAGACCTGCTGGGTTTCTCCAGAACTTTCTGTTTTTACTTCATGATGTCCTGCCAATTTACAAAATGCTTAATCAGTTAGACTATTCTCCTATTGTCTCAAGATATGCTTAATATTTGAGGGCATTCTTCTAAATTTCTAAGATGTATTACAATTTCTAAGGTTTATTACAAATTCAAAAAGCCGTACATTGTCAGCATACATTCATATTTTCATCCTGTAGGTTAGATACCTCTTAGACATTAGAGAACAATATCCAGTGCCCGGTTCAGAAATGTCCACTTGCTCTTATCATTACTGGGTTTACTATTGATTGAAAAACCAGGAAAGGTACTTCAGTGGAAGCTCTTTTGTTTGCAATCAGCAGATTGTTGATGTAATCTCCTTGCCAGGCATTTATGACACAGACTGACATTTCAGTGAAAACCTGAGGGAGCGCTCCTTCATCTGTAATGCTGAATACAAGTAGATAGAAGTAACTGTTAGAACATGAAGTGATGTCTGGGTATCAATTAGTAGCTTGTGGTTGGGGTAAAGTGCTGTCATCCATCCTTCTTTTTATGTTATTCCAGTGGTTCCCTATGAGTCTCTGGTGAAATAAAATCTCAGTAGAAAAAAAGCTCTTGTCTTAGATAACTGAAGATAGTTATTCCATAACTTACAGCAGAACAGTCTCGATTATCCAAACGAGATAGGCAGACAGTATTTTCTTTGGATAAGTGATTGTTCGGAAAATTGATCAGGGGTCCCGTGGAGTTGGCAATAGCAGGAACAAGAACCCGTAGAGGTGGCAATAACAGGAACAGGGTTTCCGTGGATGGCGACAATAACAGGAACAAGGTTCCCGTGGAGGTGGCAATAACAGGAACAGGGTTCCCATGGAGGTGGCAATAACAGGAACAGGGTTCCCGTGGAGGTGGCAATAACAGGAACAGGGTCCACATGGAGGTGGTAATAACAGGAACAGGGTTCACATGGAGGTGGCAATAACAGGAACAGGGTCCACATGGAGGTGGCAATAACAGGAACAGGGTTCCCGTGGAGGTGGCAATAACAGGAACAGGGTCCACATGGAGGTGGCAATAACAGGAACAGGGTTCCCGTGGAGGTGGCAATAACAGGAACAGGGTCCACATGGAGGTGGTAATAACAGGAACAGGGTCCACATGGAGGTGGCAATAACAGGAACAAGGTTCCCATGGAGGTGACAATAACAGGAACAGGGTCCACATGGACGCGACAATAACAGGAACAGGGTCCCCGTGGAGGTGGCAATAACAGGAACAGTGTCCCCATGGAGGCAGCAATAACAGGAACAGGGTTCCTGTGGAGGTGGCAATAACGGGAACAGTGTTCCCATGGAGGCAGCAATAACAGGAACAGTGTTCCCATGGAGGTGGCAATAACAGGAACAGGGTTCCCGTGGAGGTGGCAATAACAGGAACAGGGTCCACATGGAGGTGGCAATAACAGGAACAGGGTTCCCATGGAGGTGGTAATAACAGGAACAGGGATCCCATGGAGGTGACAATAACAGGAACAGGGTTCCCGTGGAGGTGGCAATAACAGGAACAGGGTCCACATGGAGATGGCAATTACAGGAACAGGGTTCCCGTGGAGGTGGCAATAACAGGAACAGGGTCCACATGGAGGTGGCAATTACAGGAACAGGGTCCACATGGAGGTGGCAATAACAGGAACAGTGTTCCCGTGGCGGTGGCAATTACAGGAACGGGTCCATATGGAGGTGGCAATAACAGGAACAGGGTTCCCGTGGAGGTGGTAATAACAGGAACAGGGTTCCCGTGGAGGTGGCAATAACAGGAACAGGGTTCCCATGGAGTAGGCAATAACAGGAACAGGGTCCCCGTGGAGGTGACAATAAGAGGAACAGGGTTCCCGTGGAGGTGACAATAACAGGAACAGCATCCCCGTGGATGTGGCAATAACAGGAACAGTGTTCCCGTGGAGGTGACAATAACAGGAACAGGGTTCCCGTGGAGGTGGTAATAACAGGAACAGGGATCCCATGGAGGTGGTAATAACAGAAACAGGGTCCACATGTAGGTGGTAATAACAGGAACAGGGTTCCCATGGAGGTTGTAATAACAGGAACAGGGTTCCCGTGGAGGTGGCAATAACAGGAACAGGGTCCCCGTGGAGGTGGCAATAACAGGAACAGTGTCCCCATGGAGGCAGCAATAACAGGAACACGGTTCCTGTGGAGGTGGCAATAACGGGAACAGTGTTCCCATGGAGGCAGCAATAACAGGAACAGTGTTCCCATGGAGGTGGCAATAACAGGAACAGGGTTCCCGTGGAGTTGGCAATTACAGGAACAAGGTCCACATGGAGGCAGCAATAACAGGAACAGTGTTCCCATGGAGGTGGCAATAACAGGAACAGGGTCCACATGGAGGTGGCAATAACAGGAACAGGGTTCCCATGGAGGTGGTAATAACAGGAACAGGGATCCCATGGAGGTGGTAATAACAGGAAAAGGGATCCCGTGGAGGTGGCAATAACAGGAACAGGGTCCACATGGAGATGGCAATTACAGGAACAGGGTTCCCGTGGAGGTGGCAATAACAGGAACAGTGTCCCCATGGAGGCAGCAATAACAGGAACAGGGTCCACATGGAGGTGGCAATAACAGGAACAAGGTTCCCATGGAGGTGACAATAACAGGAACAGGGTCCACATGGACGCGACAATAACAGGAACAGGGTCCCCGTGGAGGTGGCAATAACAGGAACAGTGTCCCCATGGAGGCAGCAATAACAGGAACAGGGTTCCTGTGGAGGTGGCAATAACGGGAACAGTGTTCCCATGGAGGCAGCAATAACAGGAACAGTGTTCCCATGGAGGTGGCAATAACAGGAACAGGGTTCCCGTGGAGGTGGCAATAACAGGAACAGGGTCCACATGGAGGTGGCAATAACAGGAACAGGGTTCCCATGGAGGTGGTAATAACAGGAACAGGGATCCCATGGAGGTGACAATAACAGGAACAGGGTTCCCGTGGAGGTGGCAATAACAGGAACAGGGTCCACATGGAGATGGCAATTACAGGAACAGGGTTCCCGTGGAGGTGGCAATAACAGGAACAGGGTCCACATGGAGGTGGCAATTACAGGAACAGGGTCCACATGGAGGTGGCAATAACAGGAACAGTGTTCCCGTGGCGGTGGCAATTACAGGAACGGGTCCATATGGAGATGGCAATAACAGGAACAGGGTTCCCGTGGAGGTGGCAATAACAGGAACAGGGTTCCCATGGAGTAGGCAATAACAGGAACAGGGTCCCCGTGGAGGTGACAATAAGAGGAACAGGGTTCCCGTGGAGGTGACAACAACAGGAACAGCATCCCCGTGGATGTGGCAATAACAGGAACAGTGTTCCCGTGGAGGTGACAATAACAGGAACAGGGTTCCCGTGGAGGTGGTAATAACAGGAACAGGGATCCCATGGAGGTGGTAATAACAGAAACAGGGTCCACATGTAGGTGGTAATAACAGGAACAGGGTTCCCATGGAGGTTGTAATAACAGGAACAGGGTTCCCGTGGAGGTGGTAATAACAGGAACAGGGTTCCCATGGAGGTGGTAATAACAGGAACAGGGTTCCCGTGGATGTGGCAATAACAGGAACAGGGTTCCCGTGGAGGTGGCAATAACAGGAACAGGGTCCCCGTGGAGGTGGCAATAACAGGAACAGTGTCCCCATGGAGGCAGCAATAACAGGAACACGGTTCCTGTGGAGGTGGCAATAACGGGAACAGTGTTCCCATGGAGGCAGCAATAACAGGAACAGTGTTCCCATGGAGGTGGCAATAACAGGAACAGGGTCCACATGGAGGTGGCAATAACAGGAACAGGGTTCCCATGGAGGTGACAATAACAGGAACAGGGTCCACATGGACGCGACAATAACAGGAACAGGGTCCCCGTGGAGGTGGCAATAACAGGAACAGTGTCCCCATGGAGGCAGCAATAACAGGAACACGGTTCCTGTGGAGGTGGCAATAACGGGAACAGTGTTCCCATGGAGGCAGCAATAACAGGAACAGTGTTCCCATGGAGGTGGCAATAACAGGAACAGGGTTCCCGTGGAGTTGGGAATTACAGGAACAAGGTCCACATGGAGGCAGCAATAACAGGAACAGTGTTCCCATGGAGGTGGCAATAACAGGAACAGGGTCCACATGGAGGTGGCAATAACAGGAACAGGGTTCCCATGGAGGTGGTAATAACAGGAACAGGGATCCCATGGAGGTGGTAATAACAGGAAAAGGGTTCCCGTGGAGGTGGCAATAACAGGAACAGGGTCCACATGGAGATGGCAATTACAGGAACAGGGTTCCCGTGGAGGTGGCAATAACAGGAACAGTGTTCCCATGGAGGTGGCAATAACAGGAACAGGGTCCACATGGAGGTGGCAATAACAGGAACAGGGTTCCCGTGGAGGTGGCAATAACAGGAACAGGGTCCACATGGAGATGTCAATAACAGGAACAGGGTTCCCGTGGAGGTGGCAATAACAGGAACAAGGTTCCCGTAGAGGAGGTAATAACAGGAACAGGGTTCCCATGGAGTAGGCAATAACAGGAACAGGGTCCCCATGCAGGTGACAATAAGAGGAACAGGGTTCCCGTGGAGGTGACAATAACAGGAACAGCGTCCCCGTGGACGTGGCAATAACAGGAACAGTGTTCCCGTGGAGGTGACAATAACAGGAATAGGGTTCCTGTGGAGGTGGGTACAACAGGAACAGGGTTCCCGTGGAGGTGGCAATAACAGGAACAGGGTTCCCGTGGAGGTGGTAATAACAGGAACAGGGATCCCATGGAGGTGGTAATAACAGGAACAGGGTCCACATGTAGGTGGTAATAACAGGAACAGAGTCCACATGAAGGTGGCAATTACAGGAACAGGGTCCACATGGAGGTGGCAATTACAGGAACAGGGTTCACGTGGAGTTGGTAATAACAGGAACAGGGTTCCCGTGGAGGTGGCAATAACAGGAACAAGATTCCCGTGGAGGAGGTAATAACAGGAACAGGGTTCCCGTGGAGGTGGCAATAACAGGAACAGTGTTCCCGTGGAGGTGACAATAACAGGAACAGGCTCCCCGTCGAGGTGGCAATAACAGGAACAGGGTTCCCGTGGAGGTGACAATAACAAGAACAGGGTTCCCGTGGAGGTGGGACCAACAGGAACAGGGTTCCCGTGGAGGAGGTAATAACAGGAACAAGTTCCCGTGGAGGTGGCAATAACAGGAACAGGGTTCCCGTGGAGGTGGCAATAACAGGAACAGTGATCCCGTGGAAGTGGCAATAACAGGAACAGGGTCCACATGGAGGAGGCAATAACAGGAACAGTGATCCCGTGGAGGTGACAATAACAGGAACAGGGTTCCCGTGGAGGTGGCAATAACAGGAACAGGGTTCCCATGGAGGAGGCAATAACAGGAACAGGGTTCCCGTGGAGGTGACAATAACAGGAACAGTGATCCCGTGGAAGTGGCAATAACAGGAACAGGGTTCCCGTGGAGGTGGCAATAACAGGAACAGGGTTACCATGGAGGTGGCAATAACAGGAACAGGGTTCCCGTGGAGGAGGTAATAACAGGAACAGGGTTCCCGTGGAGGTGGCAATAACAAGAACAGGGTTCCCGTGGAGGTGGCAATAAAAGGAACAGGGTTCCCATGGAGGTGACAATAACAGGAACAGGGTTCCCGTGGAGGTGACAATAACAGGAACAGTGATCCCGTGGAAGTGGCAATAACAGGAACAGGGTTCCCGTGGAGGTGGCAATAACAGGAACAGGGTTCCCGTGGAGGTGGCAATAACAGGAACAGGGTTCCCATGGAGGTGGCAATAACAGGAACAGGGTTCCCGTGGAGGTGGCAATAACAGGAACAGGGTTCCCGTGGAGGTGGCAATAACAAGAACAGGGTGCGCGTGGAGGAGGTAATAACAGGAACAGGGTTCCCGTGGAGGTGGCAATAACAGGAACAGGGTTCCCGTGGAGGTGGCAAAAACAGGAACAGGGATCCCATGGAGGTGGCAATAACAGGAACAGGGTTCCCATGGAGGTAGCAATAACAGGAACAGGGTTCCCGTGGAGGTGGCAAAAACAGGAACAGGGTTCGCGTGGAGTTGGCAATAACAGGAACAGGGTCCACATAGAGGTGGCAATAACAGGAACAGTGTTCCCATGGAGGTGGCAATAACAGGAACAGGGTCCACATGGAGGTGGCAATAACAGGAACAGGGTTCCCGTGGAGTTGGCAATTACAGGAACAAGGTCCACATGGAGGTGGCAATAACAGGAACAGTGTTCCCGTGGAGTTGGCAATAACAGGAACAGGGTCCACATGGAGGTGGCAATAACAGGAACAGGGTTCCCGTGGAGGTGGCAATAAAAGGAATAGGGTCCACATGGAGGTGGCAATTACAGGAACAGGGTCCACATGGAGGTGGCAATAACAGGAACAGGGTTCCCGTGGAGGTGGCAATAAAAGGAATAGGGTCCACATGGAGGTGGCAATTACAGGAACAGGGTTCCCGTGGAGGTGGTAATAACAGGAACAGGGTTCCCGTGGAGGTGGCAATAACAGGAACAGGGTTCCCATGGAGGTGGCAATAACAGGAACAGGGTTCCCGTGGAGGAGGTAATAACAGGAACAGGGTTCCCGTGGAGGAGGTAATAACAGGAACAGGGTTCCCATGGAGTAGGCAATAACAGGAACAGGGTTCCCGTGGAGGTGACAATAACAGGAACAGGGTTCCCGTGGAGGTGGGAACAACAGGAACAGGGTTCCCGTGGAGGTGGCAATAACAGGAACAGGGTTCATGTGGAGATGTCAATAACAGGAACAGGGTTCCCGTGGAGGTGGCAATATCAGGAACAGGGTTCCCGTGGAGGTGGCAATAACAGGAACAGGGTTGCCGTGGAGGTGGCAATAACAGGAACAGTGATCCCATGGAAGTGACAATAACAGGAACAGGGTTCCCGTGGAGGTGGCAATAACAGGAACAGTGTTCCCGTGGAGGTGGCAATAACAGGAACAGGGTCCACATGGAGGTGGCAATAACAGGAACAGGGTCCACATGGAGGTGGCAATAACAGGAACAGGGTTCCCGTGGAGGTGGCAATAAAAGGAATAGGGTCCACATGGAGGTGGCAATTACAGGAACAGGGTTCCCGTGGAGGTGGTAATAACAGGAACAGGGTTCCCGTGGAGGTGGCAATAACAGGAACAGGGTTCCCGTGGAGGTGGCAATAACAGGAACAGGGTTCCCGTGGAGGAGGTAATAACAGGAACAGGGTTCCCGTGGAGGTGGCAATAACAGGAACAGTGTTCCCGTGGAGGTGACAATAACAGGAACAGGCTCCCCGTCAAGGAGGCAATAACAGGAACAGTGTTCCCGTGGAGGTGACAATAACAGGAATAGGGTTCCCATGGAGGTGGCAATAACAGGTACAGGGTTCCCCTGGAGGTGGCATTAACAGGAACAGTGTTCCCGTGGAGGTGACAATAACAGGAACAGGCTCCCCGTCGAGGAGGCAATAACAGGAACAGGGTTCCCGTGGAGGTGACAATAACAGGAACAGGGTTCCCGTGGAGGTGGGAACAACAGGAACAGGGTTCCCGTGGAGGTGGCAATAACAGGAACAGGGTTCATGTGGAGATGTCAATAACAGGAACAGGGTTCCCGTGGAGGTGGCAATATCAGGAACAGGGTTCCCGTGCAGGAGGTAATAACAAGAACAGTGTTCCCGTGGAGTTGGCAATAACAGGAACAGGGTTCCCGTGGAGGTGGCAATAACAGGAACAGGGTTCCCGTGGAGGTGGCAATAACAGGAACAGGGTTGCCGTGGAGTTGGCAATAACAGGAACAGTGATCCCGTGGAAGTGACAATAACAGGAACAGGGTTCCCGTGGAGGTGGCAATAACAGGAACAGGGTTCCCATGGGGGTGGCAATAACAGGAACAGGGTTCCTGTGGAAGTGGCAATAACAGGAACAGGGTCCACATGGAGGAGGCAATAACAGGAACAGTGATCCCGTGGAGGTGACAATAACAGGAACAGGGTTCCCGTGGAGATGGCAATAACAGGAACAGGGTTCCCATGGAGGAGGCAATAACAGGAACAGGGTTCCCGTGGAGGT
The DNA here is from genome assembly GCF_037043375.1 of Chiloscyllium plagiosum. NCBI lineage: Eukaryota > Metazoa > Chordata > Chondrichthyes > Orectolobiformes > Hemiscylliidae > Chiloscyllium > Chiloscyllium plagiosum. The sequence goes on along the minus strand of NW_028270147.1, from coordinate 58,057,010 downwards.
GACAATAACAGGAACAGGGTTCCTGTGGAAGTGGCAATAACAGGAACAGGGTCCCCGTGGAGGTGGCAATAACAGGAACAGTGTCCCCATGGAGGCAGCAATAACAGGAACACGGTTCCTGTGGAGGTGGCAATAACGGGAACAGTGTTCCCATGGAGGCAGCAATAACAGGAACAGTGTTCCCATGGAGGTGGCAATAACAGGAACAGGGTCCACATGGAGGTGGCAATAACAGGAACAGGGTTCCCATGGAGGTGGTAATAACAGGAACAGGGATCCCATGGAGGTGGTAATAACAGGAAAAGGGTTCCCGTGGAGGTGGCAATAACAGGAACAGGGTCCACATGGAGATGGCAATTACAGGAACAGGGTTCCCGTGGAGGTGGCAATAACAGGAACAGTGTCCCCATGGAGGCAGCAATAACAGGAACAGGGTTCCCATGGAGGTGGCAATAACAGGAACAGGGTCCACATGGAGGTGGCAATAACAGGAACAGGGTTCCCATGGAGGTGGTAATAACAGGAACAGGGATCCCATGGAGGTGGTAATAACAGGAAAAGGGTTCCCGTGGAGGTGGCAATAACAGGAACAGGGTCCACATGGAGATGGCAATTACAGGAACAGGGTTCCCGTGGAGGTGGCAATAACAGGAACAGTGTTCCCATGGAGGTGGCAATAACAGGAACAGGGTCCACATGGAGGTGGCAATAACAGGAACAGGGTTCCCGTGGAGGTGGCAATAACAGGAACAGGGTCCACATGGAGATGTCAATAACAGGAACAGGGTTCCCGTGGAGGTGGCAATAACAGGAACAAGGTTCCCGTAGAGGAGGTAATAACAGGAACAGGGTTCCCATGGAGTAGGCAATAACAGGAACAGGGTCCCCATGCAGGTGACAATAAGAGGAACAGGGTTCCCGTGGAGGTGACAATAACAGGAACAGCGTCCCCGTGGACGTGGCAATAACAGGAACAGTGTTCCCGTGGAGGTGACAATAACAGGAATAGGGTTCCTGTGGAGGTGGGTACAACAGGAACAGGGTTCCCGTGGAGGTGGCAATAACAGGAACAGGGTTCCCGTGGAGGTGGTAATAACAGGAACAGGGATCCCATGGAGGTGGTAATAACAGGAACAGGGTCCACATGTAGGTGGTAATAACAGGAACAGAGTCCACATGAAGGTGGCAATTACAGGAACAGGGTCCACATGGAGGTGGCAATTACAGGAACAGGGTTCACGTGGAGGTGGTAATAACAGGAACAGGGTTCCCGTGGAGGTGGCAATAACAGGAACAGGGTTCCCGTGGATGTGGCAATAACAGGAACAAGATTCCCGTGGAGGAGGTAATAACAGGAACAGGGTTCCCGTGGAGGTGGCAATAACAGGAACAGTGTTCCCGTGGAGGTGACAATAACAGGAACAGGCTCCCCGTCGAGGTGGCAATAACAGGAACAGGGTTCCCGTGGAGGTGACAATAACAAGAACAGGGTTCCCGTGGAGGTGGGACCAACAGGAACAGGGTTCCCGTGGAGGAGGTAATAACAGGAACAAGTTCCCGTGGAGGTGGCAATAACAGGAACAGGGTTCCCGTGGAGGTGGCAATAACAGGAACAGTGATCCCGTGGAAGTGGCAATAACAGGAACAGGGTCCACATGGAGGAGGCAATAACAGGAACAGTGATCCCGTGGAGGTGACAATAACAGGAACAGGGTTCCCGTGGAGGTGGCAATAACAGGAACAGGGTTCCCATGGAGGAGGCAATAACAGGAACAGGGTTCCCGTGGAGGTGACAATAACAGGAACAGTGATCCCGTGGAGTTGGCAATAACAGGAACAGGGTCCACATGGAGGTGGCAATAACAGGAACAGGGTTCCCGTGGAGGTGGCAATAAAAGGAATAGGGTCCACATGGAGGTGGCAATTACAGGAACAGGGTTCCCGTGGAGGTGGTAATAACAGGAACAGGGTTCCCGTGGAGGTGGCAATAACAGGAACAGGGTTCCCGTGGAGGTGGCAATAACAGGAACAGGGTTCCCGTGGAGGAGGTAATAACAGGAACAGGGTTCCCGTGGAGGAGGTAATAACAGGAACAGGGTTCCCATGGAGTAGGCAATAACAGGAACAGGGTTCCCGTGGAGGTGACAATAACAGGAACAGGGTTCCCGTGGAGGTGGGAACAACAGGAACAGGGTTCCCGTGGAGGTGGCAATAACAGGAACAGGGTTCATGTGGAGATGTCAATAACAGGAACAGGGTTCCCGTGGAGGTGGCAATATCAGGAACAGGGTTCCCGTGGAGGTGGCAATAACAGGAACAGGGTTGCCGTGGAGGTGGCAATAACAGGAACAGTGATCCCATGGAAGTGACAATAACAGGAACAGGGTTCCCGTGGAGGTGGCAATAACAGGAACAGTGTTCCCGTGGAGGTGGCAATAACAGGAACAGGGTCCACATGGAGGTGGCAATAACAGGAACAGGGTTCCCGTGGAGGTGGCAATAACAGGAACAGTGTTCCCGTGGAGGTGGCAATAACAGGAACAGGGTCCACATGGAGATGTCAATAACAGGAACAGGGTTCCCGTGGAGGTGGCAATAACAGGAACAAGGTTCCCGTAGAGGAGGTAATAACAGGAACAGGGTTCCCATGGAGTAGGCAATAACAGGAACAGGGTCCCCATGCAGGTGACAATAAGAGGAACAGGGTTCCCGTGGAGGTGACAATAACAGGAACAGCGTCCACGTGGACGTGGCAATAACAGGAACAGTGTTCCCGTGGAGGTGACAATAACAGGAATAGGGTTCCTGTGGAGGTGGGTACAACAGGAACAGGGTTCCCGTGGAGGTGGCAATAACAGGAACAGGGTTCCCGTGGAGGTGGTAATAACAGGAACAGGGATCCCATGGAGGTGGTAATAACAGGAACAGGGTCCACATGTAGGTGGTAATAACAGGAACAGAGTCCACATGAAGGTGGCAATTACAGGAACAGGGTCCACATGGAGGTGGCAATTACAGGAACAGGGTTCACGTGGAGGTGGTAATAACAGGAACAGGGTTCCCGTGGAGGTGGCAATAACAGGAACAGGGTTCCCGTGGATGTGGCAATAACAGGAACAAGATTCCCGTGGAGGAGGTAATAACAGGAACAGGGTTCCCGTGGAGGTGGCAATAACAGGAACAGTGTTCCCGTGGAGGTGACAATAACAGGAACAGGCTCCCCGTCGAGGTGGCAATAACAGGAACAGGGTTCCCGTGGAGGTGACAATAACAAGAACAGGGTTCCCGTGGAGGTGGGACCAACAGGAACAGGGTTCCCGTGGAGGAGGTAATAACAGGAACAAGTTCCCGTGGAGGTGGCAATAACAGGAACAGGGTTCCCGTGGAGGTGGCAATAACAGGAACAGTGATCCCGTGGAAGTGGCAATAACAGGAACAGGGTCCACATGGAGGAGGCAATAACAGGAACAGTGATCCCGTGGAGGTGACAATAACAGGAACAGGGTTCCCGTGGAGGTGGCAATAACAGGAACAGGGTTCCCATGGAGGAGGCAATAACAGGAACAGGGTTCCCGTGGAGGTGACAATAACAGGAACAGTGATCCCGTGGAGTTGGCAATAACAGGAACAGGGTCCACATGGAGGTGGCAATAACAGGAACAGGGTTCCCGTGGAGGTGGCAATAAAAGGAATAGGGTCCACATGGAGGTGGCAATTACAGGAACAGGGTTCCCGTGGAGGTGGTAATAACAGGAACAGGGTTCCCGTGGAGGTGGCAATAACAGGAACAGGGTTCCCGTGGAGGTGGCAATAACAGGAACAGGGTTCCCGTGGAGGAGGTAATAACAGGAACAGGGTTCCCGTGGAGGAGGTAATAACAGGAACAGGGTTCCCATGGAGTAGGCAATAACAGGAACAGGGTTCCCGTGGAGGTGACAATAACAGGAACAGGGTTCCCGTGGAGGTGGGAACAACAGGAACAGGGTTCCCGTGGAGGTGGCAATAACAGGAACAGGGTTCATGTGGAGATGTCAATAACAGGAACAGGGTTCCCGTGGAGGTGGCAATATCAGGAACAGGGTTCCCGTGGAGGTGGCAATAACAGGAACAGGGTTGCCGTGGAGGTGGCAATAACAGGAACAGTGATCCCATGGAAGTGACAATAACAGGAACAGGGTTCCCGTGGAGGTGGCAATAACAGGAACAGTGTTCCCGTGGAGGTGGCAATAACAGGAACAGGGTCCACATGGAGGTGGCAATAACAGGAACAGGGTTCCCGTGGAGGTGGCAATAACAGGAACAGTGTTCCCGTGGAGGTGGCAATAACAGGAACAGGGTCCACATGGAGGTGGCAATAACAGGAACAGTGTTCCCGTGGAGGTGGCAATAACAGGAACAGGGTCCACATGGAGGTGACAATAACAGGAACAGGGTTCCCGTGGAGGTGGCAATAACAGGAACAGGGTTCCCATGGAGGAGGCAATAACAGGAACAGGGTTCCCGTGGAGGTGACAATAACAGGAACAGTGATCCCGTGGAAGTGGCAATAACAGGAACAGGGTTCCCGTGGAGGTGGCAATAACAGGAACAGGGTTCCCATGGAGGTGGCAATAACAGGAACAGGGTTCCCGTGGAGGTGGCAAAAACAGGAACAGGGATCCCATGGAGGTGGCAATAACAGGAACAGGGTGCGCGTGGAGGAGGTAATAACAGGAACAGGGTTCCCGTGGAGGTGGCAAAAACAGGAACAGGGTTCCCGTGGAGGTGGCAAAAACAGGAACAGGGATCCCATGGAGGTGGCAATAACAGGAACAGGGTTCCCATGGAGGTAGCAATAACAGGAACAGGGTTCCCGTGGAGTTGGCAATAACAGGAACAGTGTTCCCATGGAGGTGGCAATAACAGGAACAGGGTTCCCGTGGAGGTGGCAATAACAGGAACAGGGTCCACATGGAGGTGGCAATAACAGGAACAGGGTCCACATGGAGGTGGCAATAACAGGAACAGTGTTCCCATGGAGGTGGCAATAACAGGAACAGGGTTCCCGTGGAGTTGGCAATTACAGGAACAAGGTCCACATGGAGGTGGCAATAACAGGAACAGTGTTCCCGTGGAGTTGGCAATAACAGGAACAGGGTCCACATGGAGGTGGCAATAACAGGAACAGGGTTCCCGTGGAGGTGGCAATAAAAGGAATAGGGTCCACATGGAGGTGGCAATTACAGGAACAGGGTTCCCGTGGAGGTGGTAATAACAGGAACAGGGTTCCCGTGGAGGTGGCAATAACAGGAACAGGGTTCCCGTGGAGGTGGCAATAACAGGAACAGGGTTCCCGTGGAGGTGGCAATAAAAGGAATAGGGTCCACATGGAGGTGGCAATTACAGGAACAGGGTTCCCGTGGAGGTGGTAATAACAGGAACAGGGTTCCCGTGGAGGAGGTAATAACAGGAACAGGGTTCCCATGGAGTAGGCAATAACAGGAACAGGGTCCCCATGCAGGTGACAATAAGAGGAACAGTGTTCCCGTGGAGGTGGCAATAACAGGAACAGTGTTCCCGTGGAGGTGACAATAACAGGAACAGGCTCCCCGTCAAGGAGGCAATAACAGGAACAGTGTTCCCGTGGAGGTGACAATAACAGGAATAGGGTTCCCATGGAGGTGGCAATAACAGGTACAGGGTTCCCCTGGAGGTGGCATTAACAGGAACAGTGTTCCCGTGGAGGTGACAATAACAGGAACAGGCTCCCCGTCGAGGAGGCAATAACAGGAACAGGGTTCCCGTGGAGGTGGGAACAACAGGAACAGGGTTCCCGTGGAGGTGGCAATAACAGGAACAGGGTTCATGTGGAGATGTCAATAACAGGAACAGGGTTCCCGTGGAGGTGGCAATATCAGGAACAGGGTTCCCGTGCAGGAGGTAATAACAAGAACAGTGTTCCCGTGGAGTTGGCAATAACAGGAACAGGGTTCCCGTGGAGGTGGCAATAACAGGAACAGGGTTCCCGTGGAGGTGGCAATAACAGGAACAGGGTTGCCGTGGAGTTGGCAATAACAGGAACAGTGATCCCGTGGAAGTGACAATAACAGGAACAGGGTTCCCGTGGAGGTGGCAATAACAGGAACAGGGTTCCCATGGGGGTGGCAATAACAGGAACAGGGTTCCTGTGGAAGTGGCAATAACAGGAACAGGGTCCACATGGAGGAGGCAATAACAGGAACAGTGATCCCGTGGAGGTGACAATAACAGGAGCAGGGTTCCCGTGGAGGTGGCAATAACAGGAACAGGGTTCCCATGGAGGAGGCAATAACAGGAACAGGGTTCCCGTGGAGGTGACAATAACAGGAACAGGGTTCCTGTGGAAGTGGCAATAACAGGAACAGGGATCCCGTGGAGGTGACAATAACAGGAACTGGGTTCCCGTGGAGGAGGTAATAACAGGAACAGGGTTCCCGTGGAGGTGGGAACAACAGGAACAGGGTTCATGTGGAGATGTCAATAACAGGAACAGGGTTCCCGTGGAGGTGGCAATAACAGGAACAGGGTTCCCGTGGAGGAGGTAATAACAGGAACCGGGTTCCCGTGGAGGTGGCAATAACAAGGACAGGGTTCCCGTGGAGGTGGCAATAACAGGAACAGGGTTCCCGTGGAGGTGGCAAAAACAGGAACAGGGTTCCCGTGGAGGTGGCAATAACAGGAACAGGGTTCCCGTGGAGGTGGCAATAACAGGAACAGGGTTCCCGTGGAGGTGGCAATAACAGGAACAGTGTTCCCGTGGAGTTGGCAATAACAGGAACAGGGTTCCCGTGGAGGTGGCAATAACAGGAACAGCGTTCCCGTGGAGGTGGCAATAACAGGAACTGGGTTCCCGTGGAGGTGGCAATAACAGGAACAGTGTTCCCGTGGATTTGGCAATAACAGGAACAGGGTCCACATGGAGGTGGCAATAATAGGAACAGGGTTCCCGTGGAGGTGGCAATAACAGGAACTGGGTTCCCGTGGAGGTGGCAATAACAGGAACAGGGTTCCCGTGGATTTGGCAATAACAGGAACAGAGTTCCCATGGAGGTGGCAATAACAGGAACAGTGTTCCCGACGATTTGGCAATAACAGGAACATGGTCCACATGGAGGTGGCAATAACAGGAACAGTGATCCCGTGGAAGTGGCAATAACAGGAACAGGGATCCCATGGAAGTGGCAATAAAAGGAACAGGGTTCCCGTGGAGGTGACAATAACAGGAACAGTGATCCCGTGGAAGTGGCAATAACAGGAACAGGGTTCTCGTGGAGGTGACAATAACAGGAACAGGGTTCCTGTGGAAGTGGCAATAACAGGAACAGGGTTCCTGTGGAAGTGGCAATAACAGGAACAGGGTTCCTGTGGAAGTGGCAATAACAGGAACAGGGTTCCTGTGGAAGTGGCAATAACAGGAACAGGGTACCCATGGAGGAGGCAATAACAGGAACAGGGTTCCTGTGGAAGTGGCAATAACAGGAACAGGGTCCACATGGAGGAGGCAATAACAGGAACAGGGTTTCCATAGAGGTGGCAATAACAGGAACAGGGTTTCCATAGAGGTGGCAATAACAGGAACAGGGTTCCTGTGGAAGTGGCAATAACAGGAACAGGATTTCTGTGGAGTTGGCAATAACAGGAACAGGGTTTCCATGGAGGAGGCAATAACAGGAACAGCGTTCCTGTGGAAGTGGCAATAACAGGAACAGGGTTCCCGTGGAAGTGGCAATAACAGGAACAGGGTTTCCATAGAGGTGGCAATAACAGGAACAGGGTCCACATGGAGGTGGCAATAACAGGAACAGGGTTCTTGTGGAGGTGGCAATAACAGGAACAGGGTTTCCATAGAGGTGGCAATAACAGGAACAAGTTCCCATGGCGGCCCTGTTGCTGCTCATGCCGTCAGCCCAGGCTGCCTGCTCTCACCTGCTTTTATTAAAATTTAATAAAATTTTTACAGGACCATATGATCTTCTTCAGATCATTCGAAATTCAGATAATTGATGTTCGGTAACTGAGATTGTTCTGTGTATACAAGTTGCTTTGACACTCGGCAAATTAACTGTTATTAACCACAGAGTAGGGTTGACACCTGCATCTCCATAAGGAGACGTTTTGCAATAGTTACTTGCTCCTACGATTGCTGCCTGCCTGCAAAAGCCAATGGTATAATGAGTGACCAGTGTCTGTGTTAAGTAACAGAATAGGGAAGGCATCAGCTGAACTCATTCATTAACACTTGCATATATTATCTTATACAACCCTTGCTCTCTCCAACAGATTATTTTTTTTATATTTCAAAATATACTTTCTTCATAGAAATAAATCTTTGGTACTTGTACAATTTGTCATGTCGTTCATAGATATATACATTGCATGTCTTAAACATTACAAAGAACAGATTGAATTACTCGAATTTATCCTATTTACAGTTCCCTTTGTTAACCATCCAGTCTCTTATTATTTAGCTGTGGCTTCAGCAGAACCCACTTACTGAGTGGGTGCCCTGTTATACTATAGCAAATGAACCTTTTTTAATCCCAGTGTATGGGGTTACCGTTGTCCATTTGACTGTCCTGTCTCTGGGGTAGCTGTCTGCATCCCCATGGTGAGCACGAACTGCTGGACCCTCACTGGGCTGAGGTAGCTATCCGGGCTCTCACTGGGGTCATTTACCTGCTCTGGAGTCATTGAGCCAAGGCAAGGGTCCGCACTGTCCAGTTCTGTGTCTGACACTGGGACTGTCAGAGGATCGCAGCTCTCAGTTGTCTGTGGTTGTGGGGCAGTGGGTACCCCCTGGTTCTCACTGGGTGGAGAGTGAACTTCGGGGGGTCCGTTGTTTCCTGGTTGGGAGGAAATGCCCTCCTCTTTATCTACGGCGCTCTGTCTCTTCTTCTGGTGGTGATGACATTCTTTGCGCCCGTCTTCACCATCCGAAGAGCTGGCCGTCCCTCCCTTGTGCAGCTGCCTTTTCCCCCTTTGCTGGGAGGCTTTGGGGGCCTGGTCAGATTTTCTCTTCCTGTTTTTAACAGGTATCCACTCCTCTGTCTGCTCGATTTCCTTCTCCTTCATTGCTTCCGTCTACCCAGCTAAAGCTAGGATCAGCTGCTGTGTCTCTCCATTGGTTGCCACCTCCTCCACTCCAGCCTGTTCTTCTTTCTGGGTGCCACCAGACTCTGTTTCTCTGCTGTCTGGGTGCACATTACTGGTCTTTGGGGGTCCACGGTTCACATTGCTACCTCCAGCCATCTGTGCGTAAGTGGGGCCCCCCCGTCTTGGGCAGGTCTTGTACATGTGGCCCGCCTCTCCGCACAGGTTGCAGCTCTTTTCTTCCTGACAGTCCTTAGTCAGGTGGCCCTCCTGTTTGCAGTTCCTGCAGATGGTCACCTTGCAGTCCGCCGTCACGTGTCCCGACTTCCCGCAGGTTCGGCACACTTTCGGCTGCCCTGCATATGTCAGGTAGTCTCTGTTCCTTCCAATTGCGAAGCTCGAGGGTGGGTGAAGAATGTTCCCATTGCCATCGACTCTCAGAGTCACCCTGACCTGCCGCTTACTGGTCCAGATCCCAAAGGGGTCGATCACATCGGTGGCTTCTCCCTCAACTTGGACGTAACTTCCCAGGAAGGTCAGGACATCAGCTGCTGGAACATAGGAATTGTACATATGGATTGTAACAACCCGATTCCTCTGTGCAGGAAGCACACACAATGGGGTTGCCGACAAGATGGAAAACAGTGGCTCCCCTTCCTTCTCCTTGAAGACCTTCAGGAGCTGTTCGCACTGCTTCACACTCCTGAAGGTCACATCAAAGTAGCCTGCCCCAGGGAAATCCTGCAGGCAGTACACATCCGCTGCAGCGAACCCACAGCATCCCAGCAACACTTTCTTGATAAACAGCATGCGGTCAAGCGGCGCAAAATCCTCTATCTTCTTCACAGTCATCCGGACGGTGTTTCGAACCCCCTGCCCAGGGCTGCGGGCAAATGTTTATTGGGATATTTTTTCAAGGCAAACTTTCCACTCATAAGCCCTTCACTGCTCATGATTCACTCCAAGTTGCTTTAGTTTATGATTGCCTTTTACTTCAGTTGACTTTTTTTAGTTGCACTGTTGACCAGAATTTATTTCATTTTGTTGACAGCCTTCATTTCTACATTTATTTTATAAATCAATTCCCTCTTTTTAAAAAAAAACTGTTGTGTCTTGTGGTTCCCACAAGCTTGAAATAATCCCACTTTAGATGCAAATATAAGGTGACATTGGAACATATTTTTCAGATCTCATATTGTTGTTGAATGGCACATTGTTACTTTGATACTCTGACCATAATACTAGTATTGTATGGCATACAACATGGCATTCTTTAATCCCATGTATGCATCAGGAAAACAATGTAGTTCTTAACTTATTTTGAATAGTGCAACATCTCTGTTCCTTTAAAAAAATACAATGCCTCAATTCATCAATCTTCTGATCTGGGTCAGACTCCCTATTTCTGATCTGGATCTGACATTTTCTGGTTGAATTTTAAATGCAAGATCTATCACAGCAGAAGAAACAAACTACACAGTGATCATTGGAGTGGTTCATTGCAGAAACCATACCCCTACTTTTTCTGACAAAAGCTACTGTATTGCTGTAAGTAGACAAAGTTTAATGTCCCAGAGCAACTTTGACAGGTTCTGAGAAAAGATAAATGGGGGTGTAATGTCCTAGATGAGTCGGTGATAGTGGGTCAAGTCTGAGGTGCTAGGGTGGCAGGCAGATCAGCATAGGGTGCCAAATGGCTGAGGAGGTAGGATGGCAGATGGATAGATTTGGTAATTTTGCAAGATTAACACCTCATTGTTAGATATGCCTACGCTGCTTCTGGCATGCCCTCCTGCACTCTCCATTGAACCAGGTTTGAATCCCTGGTTTGATGGTAATGGTTGAGCATGCCAGGACATGAGGTTGCAGATTGCGCTAGAGTACAATTCTGCTGCTGTTCTCGGTCCTTACCATCTCATGGATACGGAGATGCAGATGGTGAACTGGGATGGATAAAGTCCACAAAGCCCTCGCTCCTTCTGAGCTTGTGTTTCAAATAAACCTGTTGGACCATAATCTGGTATTGTGTGATATTTTTACTTCATCTCATGGATGTCCAGTCTTGAATTGCGAGATCTGTTTGAAGTCTGTCCCATTTAGCACGGTGATAGTGTCACACAACATGATGGAAGTTATTCTCAATATGAAGGCAGGACTTTGTCTCCACAAGGACTGTATGGTGGTCCCTCTGACTGACGCTATCATGGACAGATACATCTGCAGCTGACAAATTGGTGAGGAAGTGGTCAAGTTTGTTTGTTTCTCTGCTGGTTACATCACCACCTTCTACAGATCCAGTCTAGCAGCTATGTCCTTTAGGGCACAACCAGCTCAATCAGTGGCTGCTGAGCTACTCTTAGTGGTGGACATTGGAAACCAACCATCCAGAGTACATTTTGCACACTTGCCATCCTCAGTGTTCCTCCAAGTATTGTTCAACATGGCGGAGTACTAAATTAATCAATTGTTACCATCACTGAATCCCCACTATCAATTGTATTGGGATTACTATCAACCGAGGGAGGATGGTATGTGGTAATCAGCAGGAGGTGTCCTTGCCCATGTTTAACCTGATGCAATGACCCTTCAAAACAACTCGCTCCTCAATATATACCACTGTGCCATGACCTCTCCCTTGCTGGTGGGGCAGAACATAACCTGGGATAATTCTGATGATGGTGTCTCGTACATTATCTCTAAGGAATGATTCCATGAGTATGCCAAAGTCAGGCTATTGCTTGACTAGTCTGTATGACAGCTATCCAAATTTTGCACTAGCCCCAGATGTTAGTAGAAAGACTTTGCAGGGTTGACAGGGCTGTTTCTGCCATTGTCTTTTCTGGAACCTAGATGGATGCCAGATGTTCTGTCTCTTTTAACTCTTTTGTTGAGGCTTTGTAGTGATTGGTATAAATGAGTGGCTTGACAGGCTGTTTCAGATGGCAGACGAGAGTCAATACATTGTTGTGGGCCTGGAGTCACATGTAGGATGGGGATGGCAGATTTACTTTCCTGAGGTCATTAGTGAGCCAGATGGGTTTTTCCAACAATCAACAATGGTTTCATGGTCATCAGTAGATTCCTATTTCTTTTATTGAATTCAAATTCCACTATCTGCTGCAGTGAGATTCAACTGAGGCAGTCTTTCTGGATTAATAATGTAGCACTGGGCTATCACCTCCCCTTCTCCTACATCTGAACCCCTGCAATTGTGAGTGAATCTTTTGTCCTTTCTTGCATCTATGCAGAGATAACATACTCAGTTTATATATGCATCGGGACATTTTTACAGTGCTTTAAGATGTATACTTCGTGCTTCTAACTTTGGCTTCCAGCTCTTTCTACATTTTATTACTGAACAAATCTGGAAAGTAAAGTATACAACAATAACCACACAGTCTTCTTTTGCCACCTTTCATATTTGCCCCTTCTCCTATCGTTTCCCTTCTTACTTCACTTACCCCTCTCACAGTCAATTCCATCTTCCTAATTATCACCCTTTCCTAACCCACTTACTCTCCATTACTTAAGTAATTTTCCCTGACACCCATTCACTTTCTCTTCCCACTGACCCTTGCAGTCACTCTTTCTTCTCTTGGCCACTCCCCTTAATCCCAAGTTTTAGTTGATGGTTAATGTTGGCAATATTTTGTAATTTGTGTGATTTTTACTGCTGGGGATGTCCTTAAGAAGTCTTGCAGCTAGCCAGTCAGATGTAATTGAGGCCCCAGATGCAATATCAGGCTGGCCTTGTTCAGTGCACAATTTAACTCCTTCTTGAGCTTGGCTATCAGCTATAAGCTGATAACTATTACTGTTATGTATTCATTTACACCAGAATAAATGTGGTTCCTACCTTTTGATTTATAATGATATTTAACAGAAAAGAATGACTGAAAAGGTAATCAGTAAATTGGAAATAAGTAGCTTGAACCAATACATTGGTCCCCATGTCCAGCTGAAATTTCCACAAAATTTGTTCTATACAGTGTACCCTTTCAAGATTCAAACACCATGAAACTGGCTTTTAGTACGCTGACTCTATAAATATGGAGAAATAGAAAACTTCTCAGGTTGGTGCAGAAGATAAATCTCCCTGAATCTTATCTTCTAAAAAGTCTAAACTAAACCTTTCAGTTTAAATTCAGCTTAAATAATTCACTCCCAACAGCCAAGTGTTCCAACATAATGGATTATAGACGATGAATGAAACTTTATTGTTCCAGAATTGATAAGTAGTTAACTAGCAATCTCAGAAACAGCAGGAACTTTAACATGATGGTCAACTGAGTTAGACAGTGCAACTCATTTACCTTGTTCAATTGAATGCCCCCTCGTCTGCAAACTCTCCCTGTTGTATCAGATTCTCTTCCTCTTCCAATCCCCTCAATCTCCATCACCATCACCACCAAACCTCTCCCCCGCAACCAGCATTGGTCTTCCAGAAGCCATTGTCAAGTCATAGAATCAGAGAGATGTACAGCACAGAAACAGATGGTCCAACTCGTTCATGCCAACCAGATATCCCAACCTAATCTAGTCCCATTTGCAAGCATATCCCTCTAAACCCTTAATATTCATATACCCATCCAGATGCCTTTTAAATGTTGCAATTGTACTAGCCTCTACCACTTCCTCTGGCAGCTCATTCCATACACATACTACCCTCTGCATGAAAAAGTTGTCCCTTAGCTCCCTTTTATACCTTTCCCCTCTTACCCTAAACCTATGCCCTCTAATTCTGGACTCCCCCAGCCCAGAGAAAAGACTTTGTCTATATATGCTATCCATGCCACTCATGATTTTAAAACCTCTATGAGTTCACCCTTCAGCCACCAGGGAAAACAGCCCCAGCTGATTCAGCCTCTCCCTATAGCTCAAGTCCTCCATCTCTGGCAACATCCTTGTAAAGCTTTTCTGAACCCTTTCAAGTTTCACAACATCTTTCCGATAGGAAGGAGACCAGAATTGCACACAGTATTCCAACAGTGGCCTCTACAGGCCTTCTACAGCTGTAACATGACCTCCCAACTCCTATACTCAATACTCTGACCAATAAAGGAAAGCATACCAAATGCCTTCTTCACTATCCTATCTACGTGCGACTGTATTTTCAAGGAGCTATGAACCTGCACTCCAAGGTCTCTTTGTTCAGCAACACTCCCTAGGACTTTACCATTAAGTGTATAAGTTCTGCTAAGGTTTGCTTTCCCAAAATGCAACACCTCACATTTATCTAAATTAAACTCCATCTGCCACTCCTTAGCCCATTGGCCCAACTGATCAAGATCCCATTGTAATCTGAGGTAACTCTCTTTGCTGTCCACGACACTTCCAATTTTGGTGTCATCTGCAAACCTTCTAACCATACCTCCTATGTTCACTTCCAAATCATTTATATAAATGACAAAAGGTAGTGGACACAGCACCGATCCTTGTGGCACTCCACTGGTCACAGGCCTTCAGTGTGAAAACAACCCTCCACCACCACCCTCTGTCTTCTACCTTTAATCCAGTTCTGTATCCAAATGGCTAGATTAGATTACTAACAGTGTGGAAACAGGCCCTTCAGCCCAACAAGTCCATACCGACCCTCCGAAGCAAAACCCACCCAGACCCATTTGCCTACATTTACCCCTTCACCTAACACTATGGGCAATTTAGCATGGCCAATTCACCTAACCTGCACAATTTTGGATTGTGGGAGGAAACCAGAGCACCCGGAGGAAACCCACGCAGACACGGGGAGAATGTGTAAACTCTACACAGAGAGTCGCCTGAGGCGCGAAATGAACCCGGGTCTCTGACGCTGTGAGGCAGCAATGCTATCCACTGTGCCACCGTGCCGTCCTCGTTCTCCATGTATTCCATGAGATCTAACCTTGCTAACCAGTCTCCCATGGAGAACCTTGTCAAACACCTCATTGAATGGATCACGTCCACTGCTCTGCCCTCATCAATCCTCTTGGTTACTTTTTCAAAAAACTCAATCAAATTCATGAGACATGATTTCCCACACACAAAGCCATGTTGACTATCCCTAATCAGACCTTGCTTTTCCAAATATGTGTAAATCCTGAACTTTAGGATTCCCTCCAACAACTTGCTCACCGCCGACTATAGTTCCCTGGCTTGTCCTTACCCCCTTTTTAAAATAATGTACCCAGCATTTAAAGACGCAAAATTGTTTCGAGCTTAAATCTGGAAAGGAAAGTAAGCTCAGTTGACTGATATCAGTTGACCTGATCCATGTGGATCTTAATAGTTTAGACTTGGGAACAATATAGCAACTAATGCCAAATCAGCACATTTTGTAATTGTAGTGAGTCAGAGATTATAGATGGATCAAGGATTGAATGAGTTCCATGAGGTAATGGAACTATCTTCCGGTATAAGTGCTGTGATAATTGGAGGTATTTCGAAAGAAATCACGACCATTTTGAAACAGCCAATGAATTCTGGAAGGGATACATCAAATAAATCCAGTTCCTCTGTTCAAGGAAGAAGATGGAGCCATTTCTGCCAATTTAACTTCCAGAATCTGCAGGTTTTTTTTGTCTCTAATTTAGCCTGAGGCTCGGTCTGAACATAAGCTCAATGATCATAAACAATTAAATCAATTCTCCAATACCAAATAAGCCAATCTGGATTTGGATGTGCTGAACGGAATCTCAAAATTTGCAGAACACAAAACCTAGAAGTATTGTGAACTACCGTGAGGAGGAAAGTCATAGAGTCATAGAATTCAAGTGGACATAGTAAAGGGCAATCAGCTGGCAGTTGAAATTTTTTGCAGAAAATTATGAAGTAATACATTTTCGTAGGCAGAATAAGGAGATACAGTTCTAAAAGGGTGCAGTAGCAGAAGGACCAGCGAGTTTGTCTGTACAAATCCTTGTCTGTGGTTGCCAAATTAATTACTAAATCATTTAAGATTCTGGTTGTAGTGGTGGAATCAAAACTGATATCTTTAGAAAAAATCATTATGAGTTAATTAGACATGACAACAAGCAATTGAAATAAAGTTCAAATGTACGTGGAAAACAGCCTAATGCAAAACCAGCTGTTTTGATTAGAAATGTCCACGTGATACTGATGGTCCTGCTGCACCATCACACGGAGCCATCTGGAGATGTTTTTTCGGCATAACTGAATGTCTGGAAGAGTAATTGAAGTACCATGGAATGATGGTACATTCAGAATCTTAGATTTAGAACAATACAGCATTAATATCAGAGACCTAGCCCATTTCAGTGGACTTCATCTCGGGTCAGGATTTGTGACTGTAAGAAGACAGTAAGACTGGTTGTGTTACATGCTATCGGATTTCATCTTGGCCTGGGATCGTGAACGGTACCAGGAACCCCGAATCCTCCAGACCAACCATCGTAAAGTACACAAGGAAGGACGCAAAACTCATTGTCACTATAATTCACTGCTTTTTACACATCCGCTGCTATATATGTATGAAATCTACTGCTTTTAATATATACTTATCACCAATAAACTTGCTAATTAGAATCACTTAATGTGCATTGTGTTAGATCCCACCCAATCCCGTACCGAATCATAACATTCGGTTCTGTAAACAGTGGTTCAGAATACAAAAGCAAAGAATAGTTAGTAAGTTTGCAGATGACACCAAATTTGGAGGTGTTGAGGACAGCAAAGAAGGTTACTTCAGAGTACAATGAGAACTTGATCAGATGGGCCAATGGGCTGAGGAGTGGCAGATGGAGTTTAATTTAGATAAATGTGAGGTGATGCATTTTGTTAGATTAGATTATTAGGTTCCCTACAGTATGGAAACAGGCCCTTCAGCCCACCAAGTCCACACCGACCCTCCAAAGAGTAACCTACCCAGACTCATTCCCCTACTTTATATTTACACCTGACTAATGCACCTAACATTATGGGCAATTTAGCATGGCCAATTCACCTGACCTGCATATCTTTGGATCGTGGAAGGAAACCAGAGCATCCGGAGAAAACCCACAGCAAACTCCACACAGACAGTGGCAGGAATCAAACCTGGGTCCCTGTCTCTGTGACACAGCAGTGCTAATCACTGAGCCACTCTGCCAGCCCCTGAGCCACTGTGCCACCCTGTGGAAAGGCAAATCAGAGCAGGAGTTATACACTTAAGGGTAAAGTCCTGGGGAGTGGTTTGCTGAACAAACAGACCTTGAAATGCAGGTTCAGAGTTACTTGAAAGTGGAGTCGCCAGTAGATAGGAGAGTGAAGGCAGCATTTGGCATGCTTTCCTGTGTTGGTCAGAGCATTGAGTATAGATGTGGGGAGGTCATGTTGTGGCTAAACAGGACCTTGGTTAGGCCACTTTTGGAATATTGTGTGCAAATCTGGTCTCTCTGCTATTGGAAAGATGTTGTGAAACTTGGAAGGGTCCAGAAAAGATTTACGAGGATATTGTTAGAGTTGGAGGGTTTGAGCTACAGGGAGAGGCTGAATCAGGCTGGGGCTATTTTCCATGGAGCATCAGAAGCTGAGAGCCTTATAGAGATGTATAAAATCATGAGGGGCATGGATAGGGTAAATAGACAAGGTCTTTTCCCTGGGCTGGAGGAATCCAGAACTAAAGGCCATAAAAGCCATGGGACTTCGATGTTGCGGCCATTTCAGAGACATGGTTAGAGCAGGGACAGGAATGGTTGTTGCAGGTTCCAATATTTAGATGTTTCAGTAAGAACAGGGAAGATGGTAAAAGAGGGGGAGGTGTGGCATTTTTGGTCAAGGACAGTATCACAGTTGCAGAAAGGATGTTTGAGGACTCGTCAACTGAAGTAGTATGGGCTGAAGTTAGAACAGGAAAGGAGAGGTCACCCTGTTGGGAATTTTCTACAGGCCTCTGAATAGTTCCAGAGATGTAGAGGAAAGGATAGCAAAGATGATTCTCGATAGGAGTGAGAGAGACAGGGTAGTTGTCATGGGGGACTTCAACTTTCCAAATATTGACTGGGAACACTATAGTACGAGTACTATAGATGGGTCAGTTTTTGTCCAGTGTGTGCAGGAGGCCTTCCTGACACAGTGTGTAGACAGGCCAACAAGAGGCGAAGCCACATTAGATTTGGTACTGGGTAATGAGCCTGGCCAGGTGTTAGACTTGGAAGTAGGTGAGCACTTTGGTGATATTGATCACAATTCTGTTATGTTTACTTTAGTGATAGAAAGGGATAGATGTATACTACTGGGCAAGAGTTACAGCTGGGGGAAAAGGCAATTACGATGCAATTAGGCAAGATTTAGGAAGCACAGGATGGAGAAGGAAACTGCAGAGGATGGGCACATTAGAAATGTGGAGCTTATTCAAGGAAAAGCTACTGTGTGTCCTAGATAAGTATGTACCTGTCAGGCAGGGAGGAAGCTGTAGAGCGCGGGAGCCGTGGTTTACGAAGGAAGTGGAATCTCTGGTCAAGAGGAAGAAGAAGGCTTATGTTAGGATGAGATGTAAAGGCTCAGTTAGGGCGCTTGAGGGTTACAAGGTAGCCAGGAAAGACCTAAAGAGAGAGCTCAGAAGATCCAGGAGGAGACATGAGAAGTTGTTGATGGATAGGATCAGGGTAAACCCTAAGGCTTGCTATAGGTATTTAAGGAATAAAAGAATGACGAGAGTAAGATTAGGGCCAATCAAGGATTGGGAAGTTGTATGTGGAGTCAGAGGAGATAGGGGAAGCACTAAATGAATATTTTTCGACTGTATTCACTCTAGAAAATGACAATGTTGTCGAGGAGAATACTGAGATACAGGTTACGAGACTAGGTGGGATTGAGGTTCACAAGGAGGAGGTATTAGAAATCCTGCAGTGTGTGAAAATAGATAAATCCCCCTGGGCCGGATGGGATTTATCCTAGGATCCTCTGGTAAGCCAGGGAGGAGATTGCCGAGCCTTTGGCATTGATCTTTAAATTGTCATTGTCTACAGGAATAGTGCCAGAAGACTGGAGGATAATAAATGTGGTTCCCCTGTTCAAGAAGGGAGTAGAGACAATCCTGGTAATTATAGACGGTGAGCACGAGGGGGCATAGCTTTAAATTGAGGGGTGATAGATATAGGACAGATGTCAGAGGTAGTTTCTTTACTCAGAGAGTAGTAAGGGTATGGAATGCTTTGCCTGCAACGGTAGTAGATTTGCCAACTTTAAGTACATTTAAGTCATCATTGGACAAGCATATGGACGTACATGGAATAGTGTAATGATTGAAGATGAAAGTTCAGGAATGCTCATTTTAACATATTGTTAGGATGTATAAGATCGAATGAAAGGCAAGTTACCATCACAATTTTAGTTTTTTAGTTCCCAGTGGATTGTCATGCCATGTTTTCATAGTTTGTGAGCATATGTCTTTCTATTCAATTTCAGTGCAGAATGTTTACATAGCACAAAGCCAGTATTGGTATCTCAGCAGTGTAATTGTTGCCATGGTGTTTCAGAGATGCTGCCTTTTTAAGTGATCATACAAGCCCAGTCTTCTCAGTTCTTGAAACAATCTTGCTGTGAATCAGGAGTAAAAAATAGAAAATTTCATTTTAGAAATTTGATTCATACAGTCCTCAATACACCAATATGTAGAGTATGGTTAAATAGAATAAAATAAAATATTTTAGCTCATAAAAGTTTGATCAGATAATTCTTGTTCACAAATCCATTTTTCTTTGTCTCTCCTCTGCTACTGAGAAGCAGCAGTTGATAGAGATCAATTTATATATTTCTCAGTCTGCTCATTGTTTTTCCAAACTCAGTACTCTGCAGGTAGACTTTTATCTCAAGGTGCAACTTCAAGAGAGGTGTGAATCAACCAGGGATACAGTTCTGAATGTCAGTGCCCTTTTATAATGATGCTGATTTCAGTCCAGACCGATTGGTTTTTACTGAAGAGTTCAAAACCTTGGTTCAACCTAGTCAGGTGATAACAGCAACCATTAGGCCAGTACTGAACATTTTTAATACCATTTTTAGGCAAATAAAGTCTCGGGTATTAAAGTCAAATGATACAAGTTGAATATTGCTAGTCCACTTTTACTACAATCCTAACAGTTGGTCGAGGAATTATTATAGGAAATAATCTGCAGAAACACACTTGGAACTATTCAACCTACACTGCTTTCAATCTCAAATCTAAGTAATTCCTCATCTCTGGTACTTACATGTGCACTCACTCAGAAACTGAGCTCCAGCTTGTCAATTCCTTCCCTGAATTGACAAAAACAGAAGTTTCTAGAAAAGCTCAACAGGTCTGGCAGCATCTGTGGAGAGAAATCAAAATTAATGTTTTGGGTCAGGAGGTTCTGAGGAAGGGTCACTTGACCCAAAATGTTAACTCTGATTTCTCTCCTCAGATGCTGCCATCTGCTGAGCTTTTCCAGCAATGTCTGTTTTGTTTCTGATTCACAGCATCCGCAATTGTTTTGGCCTTCTCTGAAGGGGATGTGAAAAAGGGCTACTCACTAAATATCTGGAAAACTGATATCCTCTTCCACCGAGCACAACACTTATTAAAATCAATTATGAAATCTTGAAGTGTGGACCATTTTTCATATTTTGGTGGCCTTCTTGCAGCGGAGGCAGATATTGATGATAAGGTTTATTATTGCCTCCATTCTGCTAGCATAGACTTTCAAATACCCAGAGAAAGAGCATTTGAAGACCAGGATTTGAAACTCAAGTCTATGGTCCCATTTACCAAGCAGTAGCAATCCCAGGCTCCTTTGGCATGTTGGATGACCTATAGCTTATGCCTCAGAGTGCTGGAAAATTACCACCAGCAGTGGCTTACCATCAGCAAATGTTGCAAGACAGGCAGTCCAAAATTAGCATCTAGTCCCAAGCCAATTGGCCTAGTATTGAAATGTTAATTACACGCACCCAGCTCTGCTATCTAGGGCGTTTTATTCCTTTACCTGACATCAGACTTTGGAAAGCACTCTTCCTATTTGGAACTTGGTCACAGTTCAAAGACAGCATTCTGGCATTCAAACACTTAAACTGGTGAATCCATCAATCATGATCTCCCCTGCAAGGAGCAAAACATGCTGATTCAACATCACACAATATCCTACGTCTCCCTGGTATGATGTCTACACGACTTTAACATGCAAGAACAATTAAGTTATATCTTAAGAGTCAACATGAACATATTTTTACAAACTTTGGTTTGATTTCTAGTTAGATGGTTATTCAACTATTTTCAAAGTTGTTTTGGTCAGAAAAAGTAATAGAATGATTACCAATGGTTGCGTACTCTACAAGGACAGCTGGAATGGAAGACCCAACAGTCATATGGTCCATTATGTCCCTAACATTGGGATTTGGGTGAGGAGAGAGAATCTTGAAAGACTCATCACATTTCCTCTGTGGGAAGTTGTCAATAGAGTAAGCAGGGGATAGAAACAGTATTGATGTACAGAGAGGTCTTGGGATTCAAGTCCAAAGCTCCCTGAAA
The DNA here is from genome assembly GCF_037043375.1 of Chiloscyllium plagiosum. Taxonomy (NCBI): domain Eukaryota; kingdom Metazoa; phylum Chordata; class Chondrichthyes; order Orectolobiformes; family Hemiscylliidae; genus Chiloscyllium; species Chiloscyllium plagiosum. The sequence goes on along the minus strand of NW_028270147.1, from coordinate 58,035,439 downwards.
GTGGCCACACAAATAGATAAGGTGATAAAGAAGGTGTATGGCATGCTTGCTTTTAATAGTTGAGGAATGGAGTACTAGAGTCAGAATCCAGAATCTGGTTTCCAGCATCTGCAGTCATTGTTTTTACCTACTAGAGTCAGAATGTCATGTGCAGATTCACAAGACTTTGGTTAGGCCACTCTTAGAGTATTGCATTCAATTCTGGTCACCACATTAAAGAAATATGTGGAGGCTTTGAAGAATGCGCAGAAGAGGTTTACCAGGATGCTGCCTGGATTAGAGGATATGAGATATAAGGAGAGGATAGAAAACCTTGGTTTGTTTTCTCTGGAGTGATGAAGGCTGAGGGGAGACTTGATAGAAATCTATGAAATTATGAGATGCATAGATAGGGTTGACATTCAGAATCCTTTTCCCACAGTTGAAATGTCTGGCACTAGGGGGCATGCATTTGAGGTGAGGGAGGAAAGTTCAAAGGAGATGTGAGGGGCATATCTTTTACACAGAGAGTGATAGGAGCGTGGAATGCGATACCAAGGGTGGTGATGGAGGCAGATATGATAGGGGTGTTTAAGAAACTTTTAGATAAACAAATGAATATGCAACGAACAGAGGGATCTGGACCAAGGGCAGGTAGAAGGCATAGTTTAATTTGGCGCCATGTTCGACACAACATCCATTGTGTTCCTAAGCTGTACAGCTCCACATTCGCTGTTCTTTGAAACCTAGAAGAGTAAAGAGTAGAAGTAGTAAAGAGTAAAAGGTTTTCAGTAAGATGTTGAAAACTTTGAAGAATATTTTGAAGAACAGAGCTATAAAATTCTAAGAGGATTTAACTAGCAATCTTCAATGTAAGAATCAGCACTGGATTTTAACTGTTTCTGCACTATTGCTAAATTCCAATAGAGGGAGCCTCTTCTGGCTCTTACATCTTTCATGACTACATTTTTGGCCATGACACTGATGAGTATTTTCTCCTTCAAATATCCTTTCAGCTCCACTTGGTACATTTTAAATTGAGAGTGCCCAAATGAAGCAATTGATTTTCCAAACAAACGATGAAAAAAATCTGTAGTTGCTGTAAATCAGAGACAAAAATAGAAATTGCTGGAAAATCTCAGCAAGTCTGGCAGCATCTCATTGAATCATTCCGTACATTGTGGAAGCAGGCCATTTGGCCCATTGAGTCCACACTGAGCCTCTGAAGAGTATCCCACCCAGATTTACCACCTACTCTAAGTCTGTAACCCTGTATTTCCCATGGCTAATCCACCTAGCCTACACCTCCCTGAACACTATAGAAAATTTAACATAGCCAATTCACCTAACCTGCACAGCTTTGGACTGTGGGAGGAAACCGGCGCACATCAAGGAAACCCATGCAGACATAGGGAGAATGGGTAAATTCCACATAGACAGCTGCCCGAGAATGGAATCAAAATTGGTCCCTGGTGCTGAGAGGTGTTGCTAAATACTGAGTCACTGTGTCACCCCAGTGAGTGGCACTTATTGCCATGCTTCTCATATCTTCTAGAGGCACTAGTCAGCCTGCATGCTCAGCAACTGTCTACTTTCAGCAGCCAGATCAACTGACCTAAATGGTAATTGACAAACTATGCAAGAGCAACAGGTAAAATGGTACAAGTACATTAGATTGCTGAGTTATGTTACTTTAATCATCCAGAGGATGTCATCTTGGATAAGCATGATGCTTACATGGTATTATGTCATCTTGGATAAGCATGATGCTTACATGGTATTAAATTCTAAAATAATATATAATAGTAGTTCTTCTTACTAACTAAGTTTGGAATATGAAGTTGACAATATTTTCAAACATGACAGATTTATCAACATCATTGTTGATTGTGAAGGACTGAATCAAAGTGCAACTCCACCGTTCAAGAATAATATTTATTTTAAAATAGTTCTTTCTTTTGGTAAAATGTTTGGCCATTAAAAATATACTCAAATCGCATACTTGGAACTTACTATATTTGTGCAAGTACAGGTGGAGGCTAAAGGAAGAAGTTTCAGGTCTGATCATCAGTAATCAGTCCACCTGTGGAGAGAAATCAGAGTTAACATTTCAGGACAAGTGACCCTTCCTCAGATTTCCTATATGAGCAATATGTGGGCTGCATAGTGCCATCGATAAACAATAATTGATGTAAGAGAGTTGAACACCTTTTAGATTAAGCAGAGCAACTCAAGGATCAGTGAAATTTCCTATTTAGCAGTTATATTCTAAACTTCCATCTGTCTCTTGATTGTTCCCATGATGGAGATATTAATTCCACAAGATCTGTCAGCAGGTACTCCCATTGGCTTCGGGTGGTGTGGTTTGGTGGTAGCGGAGGAACCTGAATGTATATGTCCAGGGATCATTGAAGGTGGCAGGGCAAGTGGAGAGAGCAGTAAGTAAAGAAGATGGTGTCCTTGGCTTTATTAATAGGGGCATAGAGTACAAGAGCAAGGAGGTGATCTTGAAGATGTATAAGACATATTTAGACCTTAGCTGGAGTATTGTGTGTAGTTCTGTGTGCCACATTATGGGAAGAAAGTGCAGAAATGATTTACAAGTGTAGTTCCAGGGATGAGGAACTTTGGTGATGAGGATAGGCTGGAAAAGTTGAGACTAGTTAGAAAGAGAAAGTTAAGAGGAAATCTGACATCGGAAGTTTTCAAAATCATGAATGGGCTGGTAAAAGTTTTAAATGGTATTAAGTTTGAAAGGGCTGCATTATAGTAATACTTCTTACTAACGAAATTCCAAATACGAAGTTGACAATATTTTCAAATATCACTGATATATCAATATCATTGCTTATTGTGAAGGACTGAATGAAAGTGCAATTGTACCATTATAGAATAATACTTATTTTAAAATAGGCCTTTCTTTTGAGTAAATTGTTTAGCAATTAAACGATTCCTGCTAATAAAATAACAAGAATATGAGGGAATAGATTTAAAGGGATCCTTCCATATCCGTCACAAATTCACCTGCACCTCCACACACATCATTTACTGCATCCGCTGCACCCGATGTGGCCTCCTATACATTGGGGAACGTTTCAGAGAATACCGCTGGGACACCCGCACCAACCAACCCAACCGCCCCGTGGCTGAACACTTTAACTCCCCCTCCCACTCCGCCAAGGACATGCAGGTTCTTGGCCTCCTCCATCGCCAGACCATGGCAACACGACGCCTGGAGGAAGAGTGCCTCATCTTCTGCTTAGGAACCTTCCAACCACAAGGAATGAATGCAGATTTCTCCATCTTCCTCATTTCCCCTCCCCCCACCTTTTCTCAGTCCTAACCCTTGGACTCAGCATCACCTTCTTGACCTGCAATCTTCTTCCCGACCTCTCCGCCCCCACCCCCTCTCTGGCCTATCACCCTCACCTTAACCTCCTTCCACCTATCGCATTCCCATTGCCCCTCCCCCAAGTTCCTTCTCCCTACCTTTTATCTTAGCCTGCTTGGCACAGCCTCCTCATTCCTGAAGAAGGGCTTATGCCTGAAACGTCGATTCTCCTGCTCCTTTGATGCTGCCTGACCTGCTGCGCTTTTCCAGCAACACATTTCTCAGCAATAGATTTAAAGTGACCTGCAAAAGAAGCAAGGGTGAAATGAGGAAACACCTTTTCACTGAGTGAGCAGTAAAGGTATGGAATGTACTGCCTGGAAGTGTGGTGGAGGCAGTTTCAGCTGAGGTAGTCAAGAGGACATTGGGATGATTACTTGGATAAAAATAATGCAAACGGTTTCTGGGAAAACGCAAGAGGTTGGCACTTGGTAATGATATTCATTTAACAAGCTGGTGTAGGCATGGTGGATCAAATGGCCTCCTTCTGAGCCATAACACTTCTGTGATTAGAGATTGGGCCTGTATTATCTGGAGGTTAGAAGAATGAAAGGCAATCTCAAAGAAACTCTAAGAATTCTTACAGGATTGTAGACAGGATTTGCCCCTGGTTGTGGTGTCTAGAACCAGAGGGCAAAGTCTCACAACAAAAGGCAAGCCATTAAGGATTGAGATGAGGAGGAATGTCTTCATGCCAAGGATGGTGAGTCTTTGAAACCTTCTACTCCGGAGATTATGGAACATATTTAATGACTGAGTTTCAAATGCTTGATGCCTGATTACTGATGGCATCAAAAACTATAAGGATAGCATTGGGATATGGTGTTGAGATGGATGAACAGCCATAATCTGGAATGATGTAGAAGGGTTAATAAGCTGCATGGTCTTTCCTGCTCCAATGTTCCTAACCCAATCCTCGAGATAATGTAACAAGAAGCATACAGGCTTCTGAAATTTCACTAGAATATTCATTCATATCAGTTCAGTTGCAAATCTAAATCAGGAACAATCATTTGGGTGAAATTGTTTTTTATGAAAAATCTTATTACATTAGGCATTCTTCCATATCTTTATTTTCAGCTTTCTATGTGTTTCTTTTTTCTAATTTAATATTAAAATATTTTAATTTTCTCACGTCTGGTAAACCAAATTAAAAAGGTCCATGTGAAGCAAACAACCACACAGAGTTAACTCCAACACAGCACCAGGAAATGTGAACTGTGGCAAACTATAATGTAAGCAATCAAGGAAATGGAGGAGCAAAGATTTTTTTAAGTGCAGTTATACAATGGTTTAAAATTAGGCTGCCAACTCCAAATAGTCATTTCAATTAGATTTTCACTCAGTAGATTTTAACATTTGTTGCTTGGCAGGAAGTTGGTGATGAATGACTCAGCTTTCTACATCCTACTTAGTCACTTGTTCTTTATTGGTCAGTGGATAGGAAAGTGAAGTAAAATTTGGCAATGGATTGCCAAATCATTACCTGTACATCCTAGTTTTATATATAGGGGATTCTGAATTACAAAAGCAAATAGGACAGAATAACAGAGAATTTACAGCAAAAATTTGGCCAAAATATTCTATGCTGACATTTGTCCCTTCAGAAGCCTCCTTTCCTCTATGTTATCTAACTTTATCAGCATGTGTTTTGATTATTTTCTACTTTATGTATTTATTTAGCTTTCCCTAAAATATAGCTATGCTATTTGTGTACATGAAACTCTACAGGAAAAATGGGTTACCCATAATTGTGATGCTGTTTGTCATCTTGTAGACCACTCATGAAAGAACAATTGTAGCTATGGATTTGGAGCACATGGGATTACTGGGATTCTGTCAGGAAGAAGTGGTTATTAGGGTGATGAAGTTATGATAGCCAGCTTTGCAAACTTTGTACCGAAGATGATGGTGACTTTGTACACTTTTCTCTGTACTGAAGTATCCCTGTACTTGAGTATATGTGACAACAAACCTGATTCTAATTCTAATTATATAAATTGAAGATTCAAAGAAGAAATATAAAGGGGAAAGTTACAAGGGTGGCTTTGACAGACAAGTTTGTTATGAATATGGAATGTATTGCTTGAATGAGCTATTGAAACTAAGACAATTAATATCTCTAAGGGAAGTTAGAAAATAAAATCAAAAAGTAACAAATAATCTGTTGGTAATACAGAACTTAGGTCTTGCTGAAATAGACACATTTTGTTGAAATAAACGTTGCATCTTGCATTCATCAGGGCACTTTGCAAGAATACAAATCTAAGGGGAAAACATTCATGCTGCATGACAGGAGACTGCTGATTCGCTGGCAAGTGGATTCTTGGTAGAGGTATTGCCATGGGGAATACATGGGAACATAGGGATAGGGGTAGGCTATCCAGCCCCTCAGTCATGTTCCACCATTCTATGACTCTACAACTCTAATCATGGCTGATCAGTGCTTAACTCCATGTATCTACCTTTGCCCATATCCCTTGATATCTTTGCTTGACAATGCACCAATTAATGCTGTTTGACAGTGAACAGCCAGGCTTTGGTTAAATTTAAACCCGAAAGATTGACTCTGATTAGCATTGTCTTGAGAAATTAACCAGCAAATGACAGTCACCTATTATGTTGAATTGAAATAGGTGTAGTGCTGTTTTTTTGCTGTTTGCAAAGATCAGAGCCCTGTATATTAACATATGTGGCTTCCAGTACACACAAGTGAATCACACTGTGAACTGAACTGATAATCTTAAACTGACTGTCAGCATAATTTTTCATTCATGCAGGATTACCTAGCAAACATTCTCCAATGCAAGAATTACATCTAAATGTAGATACCATTTTGTAGGTTTTATTGTAACCTTTGACATACTAATACATGAGGCCCTGTTCTTTGAGACAGAAAGAACACAAACTGTACCTGTTTCAATTCAACAAAGTAAGTAACCGTCAATTAATTTCTCTGGGCAATGTCATGACCAATCATAGTCAACCTGCCTGGTTTAAAATTTAAACAAAGCCTGGCCATTAACTATCAATAAGCATTAATGGGTGCATTCTCTGCATTAACACCTCTAATCAAAGTCCATTTGCCAAACAGTCAACATTGCCCTCTCTTACAATATTTTGACAGATGTTTTTCCCTTTGAATTGGTATTTTTGCACATTGTCCTGATGAGTACAAAATGAAAAGCTTTGACAAAATGGACCTTTTTTTCAGCATTACACAAATGCTGTTTGTGAGATAGTAAAGGGAAATACTTGGCTGTTTAAACATTTAACAAAAGGTTAGAAGGTCTGATAGAATCTCCCGTCAACCCATACCCTGGTACTTTGTATTCAGGTTAATAGGCTTACACTAGAATAAGAGAGTTCAATTGAAGCAGAGAGGTTAATTTTCAATGACGACTTCCATTGAGCCAATATATTGAGTGTATCTACTGCTTACTCTATGGACATGATTAGAGATAGGAAACATCTTCAGGGCTGGGTGTCATTATGTTCTGTCATTGAGGTCCCTCCATACTTGGGAATGGTTTATAGAGGAGAAAGTGAGGTCTGCAGATGCTGGAGATCAGAGATGGAAATGTGTTGCTGGAAAAGCGCAGCAGGTCAGGCAGCATCTAGGGAACAGGAGAATTGACGTTTCGGGCATTAGCCCTTCTTCAGGAATGAGGAAAGTTGGTCCAGCAGGCTAAGATAAAAGATAGGGAGGAGGGACTTGGGGGAGGGGTGTCGGAAATGTGATAGGTGGAAAGAGGTCAAGGTGAGGGTGATAGGTCAGACTGGGGTGGGGGCGGAGAGGTCGGGAAGAAGATTGCAGGTTAGGAAGGCGGTGCTGAATTCGATGGATTTGACTGAGACAGGCTGGGGGGAGGGGAAATGAGGAAACTGGTGAAATCCGAGTTCATCCCTTGTGGTTGGAGGGTTCCTAGCCGGAAGATGAGGCGTTCTTCCTCCAACCGTCGTTTCGCTGTGGTCTGACGATGGAGGAGTCCAAAGACCTGCATATCCTTGGTGGAGTGGGAGGGGGAATTGAAATGTTGAGCTACAGGGTGGTTGGGTTGGTTGGTCCGGGTGTCCCAGAGGTGTTCTCTGAAACGCTCCGCAAGTAGGCGGCCTGTCTTCCCAATATAGAGGAGGCCACATCGGGTGCAAAGGATGCAATAGATGATATGTGTGGAGGTACAGGTGAATCTGTGGCAGATATGGAAGTTTCCTTTGGGGCGTTGGAGGGAGGTGAGGGGGGAGGTGTGGGCGCAAGTCTTGCACCTCCTGCAGTTGCAGGGGAAGGTGCCGGGAGTGGAGGTTGGGTTGGTGGGGGGTGTGGATCTGACGAGGGAGTCACGGAGGGAGTGGTCTTTACGGAACGCTGATAGGAGAGGGGAGGGAAATATATCCTTGGTGGTGGGGTCCGTTTGGAGGTGGCGGAAATGATGGCGGATGATGCACTGTACATGGAGGTTAGTGGGGTGGTAGGTGAGGACCAGTGGGGTTCTGTCCTGGTGGCGGTTGGAGGGGCGGAGTTCAAGGGCGGAGGATCGGGAAGTGGAAGAGATGCGGTGGAGGGCATCGTCGACCACGTCGGGGGGGGGGAAATTGCGGTCCTTGAAGAAGGAGGCCATCTGGGATGTGCGTTTTTGGAACTGGTCCTCCTGGGAGCAGATGCGGCGGAGTCGAAGGAATTGGGAGAATGGGATGGCGTTTTTACAGGGGGCAGGATGGGAGGAGGTGTAGTCCAGGTAGCTGTGGGAGTTGGTCAGTTTGTAGTAGATGTCCGTGTTGATTCGGTCGCCTGAGATAGAAATAGAAAGGTCGAGGAAGGGGAGGGATGAATCTGAGACTGTCCAGGTGAATTTGAGGTCGGGGTGGAAGGTGTTGGTGAAGTGGATGAACTGTTCAACCTCCTCGTGGGAGCACGAGGCGGCGCCAATACAGTCATCAATGTAGCAGAGGAAAAGGTGGGGGGTGGGGCCAGTGTAGTTGCGGAAGATGGATTGTTCCACATATCCTACGAAGAGGCTGGCATAGCTGGGGCCCATGCGGGTGCCCATGGCTACTCCTTTCGTTTGGAGGAAGTGGGAGGATTGGAAAGAGAAGTTGTTCAGGGTGAGGACCAGTTCAGTCAGTCAAAGGAGGGTGTCAGTGGAAGGGTACTGGTCGGTACGGCGGGAAAGAAAGAAGCGGAGGGCTTTGAGTCCTTCGTGATGGGGGTCCTTCGAATGGTTTATAGAGCACAGCACTCTACCCCTAGACAGTGTTCAAAAGAATTGAACCCTCAAGAAACAAGTTAATGTGTTTTATATATATCACATAACTGATTTTATCTTTTATTTACTGAGTTACTCCATTAGCTAGAGGCAAATATTTCAAAAACTGCCTTTGATAGGATCATAAAATCACAAAATTTCAGTCTGCTTCTTAAATTAGATGTCAGGAGATGAAAAATAGATCTGCTTTATTTTCTATTTTGGTATTACTAAACATTAGACCGCCTCCCTCTATCAAATGCACTGGAAAAGGAAATCTTCTAATCTTAATCTGACCAAACTGCACAGAAAAAACACAGATTATTGTTAATACTATAATTTATAATGATCCAAAATGTAATCTTGGTTACAGATGTTTCCATGCACCGTATATATGAAATTCAAAACAAAACATACTCAAGCTGTATTACACAAGTGGCACAGTGACTCAGTGGTTAGCACTGCTACCTCACAGTACCAGGGACCTGGGTTTACTTCCACCTCAGTGTGGAGTTTACACATTCTTCCCATGTCTGCAAGGGTTTTTTCCGGATGCTTTGGTTTCCTCCCACAGTTTAAAGATGTGCAGGTTAGGTGAATTGGCCATGTTATAGCATCCTGGGATATGTAAGCTATGTAGATTAGCCATGGGAAATGCAGGGTCACAGCAATAGTGTAGTGAGGTGCGTCTGGGTTGGATGCTCTTTGGAGGGTTGGTATGGGCTGAATGGCCTGCTTCCACATTGTAGAGATTCAATGATAGGTTTGTCCATAAAACACTCATTTAAACTGAAGGAAACACAAGTCAGATAGCAATGCAAAATTATCAGCTAAATATATATGTCCACCATTATTAATTGAAAAATTAATGAGCTGAAATTAACTGTTCAATGAAGAGCTCATAACATATCAGTTCCTACATGAATAACTTTAGTTATTAGATTAGATTTTTTAGATTAGATTACATTACAGTGTGGAAACTGGCCCTTCGGCCCAACAAGTCCACACCGACCCGCCGAAGCGTAACCCACCCATACCCCTACATTTACCCCTTACCTGACACTACGGGCAATTTAGCACGGCCAATTCACCTGACCTGCACATCTTTGGACTGTGGGTGGAAACCGGAGCACCCGGAGGAAACCCACGCAGACATGGGGAGAACGTGCAAACTCCACACAGTCAGTCGACTGAGGCGGGAATTGAACCCGGGTCTCTGGCGCTGTGAGGCAGCAATGCTAACCACTGTGCCGCTCCCCCATAGGTTCTAATGGTCTGGCTAATTGAAACAGTTTAAGACCATAAGAATTAAGAACTGGAGTAGACCGTTCAGCCCAAGCTTGCTTCATCTTTCAATAAAATCATGAGTGATCCAGCATTGTGCATGTCCACCATTCCTGTTTCCCTCATAACCCTTTATTTTCCAATCTATCATAGCCTTAAATGTACACAAGGACTCTGCAGCAAGGAGTTCTAAAAACTCACAACCCTCGGAGAGAAGAAATTCCTCATCTCAGAGTTAAATTGGCACCTCTCTATTCTAAGATAATATCTTCTGATCCTAGACTCCCCCATGAGAGGTAACATCCTCTCAGCATTTACCCTTTCAAGCCCCTTAAGAATCCTGTATGTTTCAATAAGTTTCAATATCTCTCATTTTACTAATCTCCGGTGAGTAGAGTTCCAACCTGTTTAATCTTCGTTCATTAGACAATCACTCCATATCACGTATCATCCTAGTGCACTATCTCTGAACTGCCGCCATTGAAATGATATCTTTCCTTAAATAAGGGGACCAAAACTGCTCACAATACTTCAGTTGTTGTCTCACCAGCATTATGATCATGATCAGGTATTTTAAACCTAACAACAGCAATTGTATCAGCCCTTAAACTTTGCTTAGCCAATAAGATTTTCATTTATGATTTACAAAATTGCTCATCACTATCCAAATACTTCAGCCCATCAGTCATTTTGGTCATCCTCTTCTTTAAACTCTAACTAGCTGCAATATCTCTTTGTACTGAATCAACCAGAACCATGCCCACGATTATAAGTGTGGTTGCATTTATAAAATGACAGGGTTATCTCATGTTTCAATGCATAATTAATTGTTAATGCATCCCGACATTTGATGTGCTTACTCAGTGCCATCGAGCATTGCTGTAATGGCTTCAATTTATTGTTAATTAGGACTCCACAATCACTTTTGTTTTCCATGCATATTATTTACTTGCCATTCCTGGAAACTGTAGTTCATTTGGAAGCACTCTCATTTCTGAGTCATAAGATTCTCAGTCTCACTTCAGGGCTTGAGCACAAAAATCTAGGCTAACATTTTAGTGTAGTACTTATTTTGCACTGTACTGTCAAGACCGCTATCAGATATTACATTTCTTAGAACTCATTCAATATTGCAAAAGCAGACTATCCAGTCCTATCATGTTGGGCATTTGTGGGAGTATTCCTGTGTGTATGTTGGGATTTTAAATGAAGGCCATGTAGGAAAAGGAGGCAACCATTCAGTCAACGCTACAATTCTAACACATGACTGAGCATCTCCTCAATGCCAATTTCCTGCACCTACTCCATTTCCCTTAATGTCATCAATCTTCAGGAACCTATTGATTTCTGTCTTGCACCTGAGCTTTCACAACCCTCTGGGGTGTAAAATTCAAATGATTCACCACCCTTTGCCTTAAACAGCCTGTTCCTTATCCTGAAGCGATGTCCTGTGCTTCTACAATTATCAGTCAGGGAAAGCATTCTTTCTATATCCACCCTGTTAGGTCTGTAAGAACTTTAAAAGTTTCAATGAGATCACTGCTCATTCGTCAAAGTTCTCGAGAATACAGACAGTTTCTTCAGTCTCTCCTCATAATACAATTCCAACTCTTTAGCAATTAATTTGGTCAACCTCCGGTGCACTCCTACATGGCAAATGTATCCTTCGTTAGATAGAAGATCAAACCTCTACACAATACTATGTGTGCAGTCTCTCACCAAGATCCTTTCGAACTGCAGCAAGCCGTTTTTGCTCCTGTATTCAAATCCCCTTGAAATGATGGACAACATTCCTACTCTGGGCCTAGTTGCTTGTTAAAGTTGCCTGCTAGCTTTTAGTGACAGATGGTCAAGGACAGCTAGATCCACACATCTCAATCTCTCACCATTTGACAAATATTCTGCCTTTTTCTGTTTTCTGTCAAAGTGAATAACTTCATATTTATTTACATTAAATTCTATCTGCCGTGTTCTAGTCGATTCACTTAACTCGTTCAATCCTCTTGAAGACTCCTTGCATGATTCACACAATGTATATAATGCAGTTTGATGACATCAGGAAATTTGGAAATATTACGATTGGTCCCCACAACCAAATCATTTATGTTGTGGGCCTAGCACTGACCCATTGTGATAGCCTACTAGTTACAACCTATCATCTTGAGAATGACCCATTTGTTCCTAATCTATCTTTCTGTCTGTAAACTAATTTCTACTCCATGCTACCCCCAAAACCCCATACGCTCTAATTCTTTCTACTAATCTCTTGTGTGGGACCTTATCAAAAGCCTTTTGCAAATCCAAATACACCACATCCATTGGTTTTTGTTATCTAAGCTATGAGTATCACGCTAAAAAAACTGCAACAGATTTTTCAAACATGATTTCCTATTCATAAATCCATGTTTGCCATTCATTTTTAAATGTTGTTATCATATTCCTTGTAATAGATTTCAGTACTTTCCCTACTATTGACATTAAACTAACAGGTTTATAGTTCTCCAATCTGCCTTCTCCTCCTTTCTTAAATAGTTGGGTTACATTTGTTGCCTTCTAATATGAACTTTTACAGAATTTAAAGAAGTATGAAATATAACTGCCAATGCACCCATTATGTCAATTGTTATGTGCTCCAACTCTATGGTGTGAAACTTATCTGGTTCAGGAAATTTACAAACCTTCAATCCAGCTATTTTTTTCAAGAACGACCTCTTTAATAATACTAATTTCTTTCAGCTTTTCAGTTACACAAGTCCTTTGGTTACCTAGTATTTCTGGGAGATTTTCTGTATCTTCCAAGAAGGTAAATGCAAAATAACTGTTTGTTTTCTCTGCCATTACCCTGTTCTTCATTATACATTCTCTTTTCTCCAGTTGGAATGGGGTCATATTTATCTGTGCTAATCACACTAGAGCTGTTAGGTATTAGCTACATCCACACTTTAGAAAACAAATTGACAGTTAACAACTCATCACTCACCAGACCCACCCTTCTTAAAATTTCCACTCCTCTTACATTTATATTCTTTAGAGTTGCAGCACAATAACTAGACTGACCTAGTTCACCAAATTATCTAATCAGCTACCCTCCAGCAATGAAACAAAAACAGAAACTGCTGGAGAAATTCAGCAGGTCTGGAAGCGTTTCTCAGAAGAAAGCAGAGTTAAGCTTTTGAGTCTGATGACTCTTCATCAGAACAGTAGTGTTTGTTTCACCCTGCCTAAGGCAAGAAGAAACTCACTTTGCTTTCATACTGCACTTCAACTTTTAGCCCAGTATAAGAAATAATGAAATGCTAGCTATAGAGCACACTTGCAGAAGAATATAGAAACTTAAAAATTCACAACTCAGCAAACTCATCTCTCAGTTTGAGTGAATGCAAAAGATTTCTAGGGAATTATCTTGAAGAGGACATGGAAACTTTCTCTGGTGCCCTAGCTAATGTTTCTTCCTCATTCATTATCACAAAGGCTCTTTATCAAACTGGTGTTTTGGGGAATTTGATGGGCATGTATTGGCTGCTGTGCTTCTATCATTACTGCAGTGGCTACACTGCAGAAGCATTTCCTTAGCTGGAAAGTGCTTTGAGATATCCAGTGGTTATGGAAAGTATTACACAAGACTTTTATTTTTATAAGCAATAGTTTTTGGATTCTTTGTTCTCAAGTGAGTAATAACAAACCCAGAATAAACATTTTAATACAATTGCATTAGTCCTGGACAGTAGTCAAGATGAATCCTTTGAGAAACAGGTCAGTGATATACCAAAAGTATCTTTTATCTTTCATGTATTGAGCTATTCCATTAACTAAAGCAAACCTTTCAAAAATATTTCTGGTTGTTTGTTTTTGAAGTTTTAAAACTAGTAGTTACCTCTTAAATTAAATGTCAGGAGATGAGAGATCTGTTCCTTTCTTCTTAATGTTTCTATTATGATATTGTTAAACAGTGGATCTTTCACTCAAAACATTACTTGACCCTTATCAAGCTACAGAAAATACTCTGGTTATGGTTAATTTTGTGACTTATCAAGACAAATACTCCAACAATGTATTTAACCCTATAACCAAATTTGCCCTAATTCCCAAATATATTAGTTTGTAGTTAATTCCATCAGAAATCTAAAACCAGATGCTGCATCAAACTGCCTAAAGTGTCCAAGAAGCACTAAATTGCTCAATTCCCTGGAAGGCAAAACTCCAATCATAAAATCAGCTCATATAAATATAAGATGCTGTAAACACTCAGCAGGTGAAGTAACAATTGTGGAACAAAAAACTGAGTTTGTGCCTCAAGTCTGTACACTTTTGTCAGAACTGAGAAACCTTATAGAGGTAATACATATACTGGAAAAAGGGACAAAAACAAAAGGTAAGGTTGATGACAGAGGGTGAAAGCAGTCATGATTAATTGAACTGCAAAATCATTACCTGCAAGCACGATATTTTGCCTTCTACGTCAAATCAGGTAATATTGGTGCAATACAATAATTGACACAGCTGTGTACACCAGAAACTACATATATATACACAAAAGGCACTGTTCTTTTCAGGTAGAAGGAATATGTAGAGAAGTAAACAGATTAAGTGTGTAGGTAAGAAGTTGGCAGATGGAATATCATTTGAAGAAATGTGAGATTAAGAACTTTGGCTGGAAGAATGGAGGAACTAAATGTTACTTAAATGGAGAAGAACTGCAGAAAGCTACAAAACAGAGGGATTTGGATGTCTTCGTTCATGAATCATAAAATAGTTAGCACCAAGTTCAGCTAGAATTAGGGAAGGTATAAGGAATGTTGGCCTTTATTTCAAAGGGACAGTGTATAAAAATAAGGGTTTTTTCTCCTTCGTTGGTGTACAGCTGAAATACTGTGAACAGATTTTGGTCCCTTACCTAAGGAAAGATATCTGGCATTGGAGGTAGTCCAGAGAGGGTTTACTAAGCTGATACCAGCACTGATGGGTGCATTCTTCATGACAATATCTCTACCAATCAGAGTGAACTTGTCAACCAATCAGCACTCTCCCCTCTTGCAGTATTAATGTTAGTTCTCTCCTTGAATTTGTATTCATGCAAAAAGTCCTGATAAGTGCAAGATGAACATCTTTGACAATCCTTTTTCAGTCATGCTTAAGTTCTATACTATAAAATAACTATTAACATGATGATTAGAGGAAAAAACAATTGTACCACTCTTTCTCAGCTCTCTATGTTACCAGATATAATGGTTATCTCACTTGTATAGGCTACAAGAGATGTTAATCGGCAACATATCACACAGATAGCTGCATTATGCTTAAAATGTTAGATCATGCAATTAAAAGAATGTTTATTACATTTTTGAGTTATTTTGAAATATATGAATATAAATATTTGCCCATTTATGCTATAATTTATCTGTGTTTCTTTCCCTTTCCCTTTATCTTTATATTGACCTTTCTACTTGATTGCAATATATACCTTGCATGAATTAATGTTAATATAGCCGAAGGAACTGTATGAAATACTACTGTGATGAATACTACAGTTGTTCCATTTTGAAGGAATAATGTCAGGTGACTATTTTATTGCACAAGCTCCATGCATTTTTCAATTTTCACCTTTATTCTGCGTTGAGAAGACTATGGAACCTCATTTTACACTTCACTTTTGTGCAAGTTATCTAAAATTAGCTTCATGCTTCAATGTTATTGCTGTGTTATTGATTTTCTTGATTATCCCTACAAGGGAGATATTGTCTGGGTACACTATATTAGCATTAATAAGGTTGTGAGTTTGTATTGGGTATTTCATGATTGCTTGGTTGCTGAAATCCCAGTAAAACATTCACACTGTTTACAGTAAACAATTGAGAGAAATCCTGTGGTAACAAATGATATAAAGCTTTATCACAGGCTGTGATTTCAAGCAATAGTTTATTTGAGTGGCTTTTTTCAGAAAAGTTGCATCATGACGATGGATCTGTGCATATTATTCACCACAGTGTGAGCTCCTGATTTCAATCATTACACTATGGGTGGTCACACAATGGAAAGAAAAATTGTAATAACAAATCCAGTAATTTGGTTTAATAACTCTATGTTACTTTAGGACTAGTACAGGCTTTATTGCAGCTGGGACTGACTAGCTCTCTAACAACATTCTCTTCCTTTCTTTATTGGAAAATTGTAATAAATTTCTCTTTGACAACAACAAGAATTGCTTTTATTTATAAAATATTTCTAACCTATGAAATATGGTTATTTCAAAATGTGACATTGAAGACATAAGGAGATGTTCAGACAAATGACTGAAAGTTTGGTGAAACAGATAATTTAAGGAACTTATAGAAGGAAGGAGAGGTAGAGAGTTTTGGGGAATATGTTTCAGACTTTAAGATATAGGCAGCTGTAGGCGCAGCTACCACTGATGGAACAAGTGTTCAAGAAGCCAAAATTTGAGGTGTACAGATATCTTGAGGAGTTGTAGAGCTGGGTGACATGACAGAGATAGAAATGGACCAGGTTATGAGGCATTTGTGAAAAAAGAATTTTAAAATAAAGGTATTGTTTAAATGGGAGCCAGTGCAGCCCAGTAAAACACAGGGATACTGGATAAACTAGACTTTGTGCAAATTGACATGCAGCTATAGACGTTTGGATGAGCTAAAGTTAACAGAGGGTAGAGTTGGGAGAC
This sequence comes from Chiloscyllium plagiosum, assembly GCF_037043375.1. Lineage (NCBI taxonomy): Eukaryota > Metazoa > Chordata > Chondrichthyes > Orectolobiformes > Hemiscylliidae > Chiloscyllium > Chiloscyllium plagiosum. The sequence continues at coordinate 58,018,866 of NW_028270147.1, read as the reverse complement.
CAGCCAAGAACGCTGGTCTTGGAGTAGTCAAGTATAGACGAAGATATGGGAATATTTTTTCAGCACCAGTTGAGCTGCTTTAGGGTGGAGTTGCATGATGATACAGAATGGAATTAAGTAGTTTGAATTATTCTGTATACATTTATGTGGTCAGAAGATAAACTTGAATTCATTTATGAAACAAATGTTATAAGCAGTCAGATTCAGTCTCACATTGTTGCTAGGAAAATTGCTTGTCAGGACAGAACATCAAGCGTTGGCTTCATGAGCAAAATGTTTATAATGACAGATTTGATGGAGAGCGAATCAGGCAGCTCAAGAGAATTATTTGTGGGCGGCACGGTGGCACAGTGGTTAGCACTGCTGCCTCACAGGGTTCAATTCCCGCCTCAGTCGACTGACTGTGTGGAGTTTGCACGTTCTCCCCGTGTCTGCGTGGGTTTCCTCCGGGTGCTCCGGTTTCCTCCCACAGTCCAAAGATGTGCAGGTCAGGTGAATTGGCCATGCTAAATTGTCCATAGTGTTAGGTAAGGGGTAAATGTAGGGGTATGGGTGGGTTACGCTTCGGCAGGTCGGTGTGGACTTGTTGGGCCGAAGGGCCAGTTTCCACACTGTAATGTAATCTAAAAAAAAAGAACTGTTAACAAAATCAGTTGGCAGTCGAACCAGCAAGGAGAGGTGATTTTAGGTATGCCTTTATCCATTGGGCTCACTACTTTATTTTAAAACTATAGCCGCATTTTTGTATGTTTGCCCTTAATTGCACACAAATTATTCAAAAAGACAAGTTAAACATATTTGAAGGAACAGTGCATTCAAATAAGTTTTTAAAAAATGTTAGTGAGTTTTGGGAAGAGTTGTAGCTCAGGTTGATGGGAAGGTTTATGGAAAGGTGACTGGATAAGGAATGCATTAACTTTAATATTAACTTTTCATAGATTGTGAAGAATAACCAATTTGCATAAATTTCTTAGTAATTATCAAACACTTCATTCTGGTTGCTGGTCTGAAGTCACCATTCCTGGCTCTGTGGGAGGTGTGACAGATCTTCCTTTTACTTGTTTGGAGCAAATAACCACAACTTGTATTTATATATTTATAGATAGAAATTAACAGCTTCTATACAGAAAGCTTCAATGTATTGAGAAAGTTAGAAGCAGAGGCAATACTTTGTTTAAGTCCCACTGATGTGGCCAAGGATAGAATGCTGTTAATTTTAAATTATTGTGCAAAGCTAAGTTCTACTAACTGAAGTAAGTGAGCCAGATGTTGGCTGCAGTTCAGTATGTTCAAGTTACTGGAAGTAAAAGCAATGTACTAAACTTTACTTTTGAAGTGGTTGCTCAGCATGCCTTTGGGGAGATTTAAGAAGTATACAAACAAATTTCATAATGTGCAATCCCAATCAATAGCAGGTGCTTTTATAACATCTTTGGCTTGCAATAGAACACAAGTTAACATGGAGCTGTACTGATCAATTTCCACAGCAGTCAGGCACTCAGACCACAGGAGCAATAGCTGCCACTGAATCTGAGAGAATGTTCATAGCAGAGATTAATATACTGTGGGGATCTTGATTTCTACTGAAGTGCTGTTGATCAACTTTATTTAATATACCCTTTAAGAGAAAATTGTGTATCTGACTCTTGGCCTTAGCCAGCTAACTTTCAAATCATGTTAAACTGTATAATTCTGTGGTTGATGCCTACCAGGAGTGCTCTAAATCTTATTCTCATACACCTTTTGGGTCGTATATCTGTCTTATGGCTCTATGTTTCATAGATTACATTTATTAACTCTGATGTTTATCTACTTGAATAGTTGTGTTTATAAGGGTTTTAAGGGCAGCACGGTGGCTCATTGGTTAATACTGCTGCCTCACAGCATCAGAGACCCAGGTTTGATCCCAGCCTTGATTTCACTGTGTGAAATTTACATGTTCTCCCTGTGTCTGCCTGGATTTTCTCCAGGTGCTCTGGCTTCCTCCCATAGCAAAAAATGTACAGGTTAGGTGGATTGACTGCTCTAAATTGTTTGTGCTGTTGAGGGATGTGAAGATTAGGTGGATTAGCTATGGGAAATGCAAGGTTATGGAGATGGGGCGAAGGTGCAGCTGGGACTGGGTGGCATATTCTTTGGAGGGTTGGTGTAGAATTGATGGGGCAAATGGCCTCATTCTGAATTGCAGGGAATCTGTACTAGTTTTATTGACATTTCTAAAGTAGCTTTCCTGTGCACATATTTCCTTACAAATTGGGCTGACCATATGGACTTTATTGTGTTCCTAGTGTCATGCGTTGCTTAACATTTGAGCTGTCAAACCAGAATTGTTTCTTCTGTGGTCTTCTCTCACCTATAGGAGGAGGTCTTGTGGTACAGTAGCTATTGCATTGCCTCTAACACTGGGATCAAGTCCAATTGCAGGATCTGATGGCCAAGGAAGGTGTGTTCATTACATGGCAAAAGTGAGGACTGCCGATGCTGGAAACCAGAGTTTAGATCAGAGTGGTGCTGGAAAAGCACAGCAGGTCAGGGAGCATCTGAGAAACTGGAAAATCGATGTTTCAGGCAAAAGCCCTTCATCAGGAATAGAGGCAGGAAGCCTCCAGGGTGGAGAGTTAAATGGGGGGTGTGGGGGGTGGCTGGAGAGAAGGTAGCAAAGAGTACAATGTGTGAATGGGGGTGGGGATGGAGGTGATAAGTCAGAGGGGAAGGTGGAGTGGATAGGTGGGAAGGAAGATTGGCAGGTAGAACAGGTCATGAGGATGGCGCTGAGCTGGAAGGTTGGAACTGGGGTAAGGTGTGGGGAGGGGAAATGAGAAAACTGGTGAAGTCCACATTGATGCCCTGGGGTTGAAGTGTTCTGAGATGGAAGGTGAGGCATCCTTTCTCCAGGCATTGGGTGATGAGGGAGCGGCGGTGGAGGAGGCCCAGGACCTGCATGTCCTTGGCAGAGTGGGAGGAGGAGTTGAAATGTTGGGCCACGGGGCAGCTCCGTGTTCATTACATGGTCAAGTTGGTTGATATTAACCTTCAAATCCTTTCAACACATGCTAATGGCAGTAATTAAGACCAGGTGAGATCCTCTGGTCAGTCAGGTGATGGAAAGAAAGTTGGAGCCTCTATCATCAACATATATAGCTCCAAGCTAAAGCATTGTTATATATTGGCATGCTGCAACAGTGCTTTGGACTCCTTGAGTTGTCTTTAATCCATCATCTAAAGGAGCAACTTACTTGATCTTCTTGATATCTCTGATGCAACATTTCATTTTTTGTTTACTGTCCTAAATAGTCTGCACTGCTGAATATTTAATTATTACCATTTGTACAATGTATACTTTATATAAGCGCTTCCTCTCTTTCTCCCCATATCTATTATTCCTAGTCTCTGCTCATGTATATCTTTCTAGATTTCCACAACTGCCAAATGATAGGCTTTTACTCTAAGATCTATGTCATTGGGCATCCTGTTTTGTCCAAGTTATTCCTTCCAATCTTTTCTCCCTAGATATATCACTAAGTAGGTTATTCATCATCCTGTAAGTATTTGCTTTATGACAACTAGGAGAAAGTGAGGACTGCAGATGCTGGGGATCAGAGCTTAAAAATGTGTTGCTGGAAAAGCGCAGCAGGTCTGGCAGCATCAAAGGAGAAGGAGAATCGACATTTCCAAAACGTTGATTCTCCTTCTCCTTTGATGCTGCCTGACCTGCTGCGCTTTTCCAGCAACACATTTTTAAGCTTTGCTTTATGACACACATAATCATCCATTTTCCAAACTCCTACAACTACCACCAGAGACAGATGAAGGCAAATCTGTCAACTTAAAATTGGGTATTGGGAAACAATCAAAGCAGCAGAACTGTATGCCATTGCAGATATAACTTTCTAGCCTGAAACATTTCTTTATGATCATCCTCAAGCCAATATTCCAACTATTCTTTAAATGGCCAAAAAGAACGATTGCACTAATGTAGCTAATTTCATGATCATAGATTATTCTAATGTATTTAACAGTTAATGCAATACTTCTTAAAAACAATCACTGTTGTACTACAGGAAAATATGCCAAGAGAATCAAGTACATCCTAAACTGAGGTAAAACTTAAGGATGACTGGCAGCAGGAAACATGGCAGACAGAATGAGATAGTTATGCAGGGAGTTGAGGATTTTTATGATGGTCGGTTTAGACTGTAGCATTAAGTCAGTGGAAAGTTTGTGGTGTGTTGGACCTCACATTGTCCATGTTATGTTTCTACTTTTAATGTAATATTCTACTTTTGCATGTAATATTCATTATATTAAAACATTTTAAAACTATGTCTTACAGTTAAAATTAAGTTAATGATAAATGGGAACCTTTTGGCATCCAGTTGATGTTCATTTTAAAGTTATGTGTATCAGTCAGCTTTGTGCTGTTGTATCTGAGGTGAGCAGATGATTTTGTTGAATTTTGCATTGCAGGGGAGCCAATGTGCAGGAGAAATGCAGTTTGGATGGAGAGTTGGGATGAGCAAAGCAACTCATGGGTAAAAGTGTGACAGTATGGCCAGGAAGGACTGCAAGAGGGCTATACAGGAGGACAGCAGGTGAAGTCAGGACGTGGAAGTATGCAGGGGGATGTGCTGGCCTCCTAGACATGGATTCCTTAAAGTATTATATGAATAGATGTGGGCATTGGCCCCCAATAAGGTAGAAGAGATGGCCCAGTTATGCCATCAGGAATGGTGTCCTATGGATTACATCATACCACTGATGAAGACATGACATTTGACAAAAATGCCCACAAAGAAGTAGAAAATGTTAGACAGAGCTAAATTGTCCTACAATTAATAAGTAAGTATAAAGCTTTGCAAACCTACTACATCCAATGTAGAATGGTAGTGGTGTGATGTAAGAGGAGTGATCTATATACATTAATATAATTTATCTGGATTTTTATCTGGTGGCATGTGGTTTATGCTTGAAAGGGGTTTAGTAATTAACTTGTCTGTCATTTCATAGCCAAGGGAATTCTCTCTCTCTGGTTTTTGAGGACTGTAAAGTGATAAGGTGAGGAATAGACAGGACACTGTCTTGCTGTATATTTCAAAGTCTTTCAAATCATGTTGTGTCAATAGCTTGGTTTGTTCCATTTTATCTTACCATTTTTGTACAATAAATTTCTGTTTCGTTAAAACCAAATCCACAGCATTGTGTGCTTATGTGCCAGTGAAATATGATCACGTTAAATTATAACTGACTTTTCCAGTAGCAACATCAGTTGGATCATAACAATGGGAAATTCTGAGAGAGGGAGTAAAGATTCCATGACGATTGGATTCCATAACCATGGTGAAGCACTGTACATGAGGGCAAAAGTTATGGCAAAAGTACCTGGAATATCTTCAATTTAAGTAATGAGTGGCCCAACCCAGCCATCCTGCCATGATGTTAGTGCCCAGCCTGCTTGGTTCACTCCAGGTCACACGAAGAAACAGATCAATGTATGGCCCATAACAAATGCTTACGTTCCTGACTTAGTGGTGAAGAAAGTGAGGACTGCAGATGCTGGAGATCAGAGCTGAAAAATGTGTTGCTGGAAAAGCGCAGCAGGTCAGGCAGCATCAAAGGAGCAGGAGAATCGATGTTTCAGGCATTAGCCCTTCTTCAGGAATGAGGAGGGTATGCCAAGCAGGCTAAGATAAAAGATAGGGAGGAGGGACTTGGGGGAGGGGCATTGGGAATGCGATAGGTGGAAGGAGGTTAAGGTGAGGGTGATAGGCTGGAGAGGGGGTGGGGGCGGAGAGGTCGGGAAGAAGATTGCAGGTTAAGAAGGCGGTGCTGAGTGCGAGGGTTGGGATTGAAATAAGGTGGGGGGAGGGGAAATGAGGAAGCTGGAGAAATCTGCATTCATCCCTTGTGGTTGGAGGGTTCCTAGGCGGAAGTTGAGGTGCTCTTCCTCCAGACATCACTTCCGCCCCACCAACCATGCAGCCTCCACGATCGCCGCCCAGACGACCACCTCCACGATCGCCAGGAAGACCATCGCTGACAGATTCGCGGCCTCCGCGGGGTTCACGGCCTCAGCAGAGGCCTCACTTCATCCCCCTATGCTCACGGATTAACGAGTTCAACACGCGGCGAGACATCGAACAATTCTTCTGCCGCCTTCGCCTCCGCGCCTACTTCTTCAACCAAGATTCTCCCCCACCCTCTGACGACCCCTTCTCCCGCCTCCAACACACCCCATCCACCTGGAGACCCCCTGCTGGCCGCTTACCCGCCCTCGATCTCTTCACAGCCAACTGCTGCCATGACAGTAATCGCCTCAGCCTGTCCACCTCTCTTACCCAAACCAACCTCTCACCCTCGCAACGTACAGCCCTCCACTCCCTCCGCTCCAACCCCAACCTCACTAACAAACCGGCAGACAAGGGAGGCACGGTGGTAGTTTGGCACACCGATCTTTACATTGCTAAGGCTAAATGCCAGCTCACGGACACCTCCTCCTACTGCCCCCTTGACCATGACCCCACCTCCCCCTACCAAACCATCATCTCCCAGACCATCCATAACCTCATTACCTCAGGGGATCTCCCATCCACCGCCTCCAACCTCATTGTCCCACAACCCCGCACCACCCGTTTCTATCTCCTGCCCAAAATCCACAATTCTGATTGCCCCGGCCGACCCGTTGTCTCAGCCTGCTCCTGCCCCACCGAACTCATCTCTGCATACCCCGACACGGTCCTGTCCCCCTTAGTCCAAGAACTTCCCACCTACGTTTGGGACACCGCCCATGCCCTCCACCTCCTCCATGATTTTCGCTTCCCCGGCCTCCAACGCCTTATCTTCACCATGGACATCCAGTCCCTATACACCTCCATCCCCCATCACGAAGGCCTCAAAGCCCTCCGCATCTTCCTTTCCCGCCGTACCATCCAGTACCCTTACACTGACACCCTCCTTCGACTGACCGAACTGGTCCTCACTCTGAACAACGTCTCTTTCCAATCCTTCCACTTCCTCCAAACGAAAGGAGTAGCCATGAGCACCCGCATGGGCCCCAGCAATGCCTGCCTCTTCGTCGGATATGTGGAACAGTCCATCTTCCGTTTCGGGCATAAGCCCTTCTTAATAAATTGGGAGCTTATGCCCGAAACGTCGATTCTCCTGCTCCTCGGATGCTGTCTGGCCTGCTGCACTTTTCCAGCACCAGTTGCTCCTTCAGCCAAGATGTTCAATGCAGCTTAGCAATAGCATATATATTGCAAAAGATGGAAAACTGCCAGTTTGAACCATAAAAATAGGATACATCTGCCCTAACAGACTTCTCTAAATCATCACCAAAATGATAGAAGGTGTTGTCAATGGTATCAGCAAGTCACGCATACTCAATATTATTTGGTTGCCAATCAACAGCTTGGCTTTTGCCAAAGCCACTCTGCTCAAACCTCAGCACTGGTTTAACCAGATATGGAAGTTAAAGCTAAAAGTCAAAGGAACAGTGACAATATTGGCCTGAACCATCAAGGTAACATTAGACTGAATGTATGAAAAAAAAAACTTAAGTCAAGGGAGGTCAGAGTGAAAACTCACTGGTAATTGGACTCATACGTGGCTTTTATCTCCTTCCTGCTGAGGGTATAAACTACTTCTGTATCATATTAGATTAATGTCTTAAACACTGATCTTAGTTTGTTTTACCCATTAACAGATTTGTCCAGTGACTGTGGTCAGTCTCTGTCTCTGTCTTATTGTATCAAAGTTAATGTTGCCTAAACCAGATACTTTGCATTTCTCCCCTTCAAAGGTTAAACTGATTTGATCATGTTAAACTCCCTATTAGATAAAGGTTCATACACCTCTAGGCTGTTAACTAAATCTGGCCCATTACTGAGGACTAAATCTAATATGGTATGACCCATTGTTGATTCAAGGACATCTTGTTGCAGAAAGCTCTGGACACATTCAAGGAATATGCTATTCACTTTGATAAGTGTTAGCCTGTCTGTTAGCGCGGATGAAATAATATCAGTCCGAGCCCAGAGTGCGGTTCAACAAGCGATAACGTTTATTGCTACAGTAACGCCGGCGGAGACCAACCGAGGTCCGAATCTCGGCTGTTCTGCTGTTCCCACGCGCAGCTACATATTATATACTTTTAGTTGTCAGGATGTGTGGAGTTTGAGGATGAATGGGATGATAATTCCCCATCATCACTGGAGTAGGTGCAAATAGAATGTTTCCTGCCGTCCCAGGAGAGTTGCAGGGCACGCACAATTGGGTGCTAATTGGTTTATGTAAAACGGGTCCGGGTATTATCTGCTTGTCTCTCTCTGTGAGGGCAGGGGCTAGCACCCCCCTTTGTTCCCTTGGGGTGTTGGTGTGTATTGGTCTGATATCAGTCTCTTGATGTGATTAGGAAATGGGTTTCCATATTAATTAATTCCGGAGTTTTGGTCTATGAGTCATGGGTAGTGTTGGTATAGTGTGGATTTTATCTGTCCTCTGTCTCCTATCTCCTGGTCATGTGGGCGGACCGGCAGCTGCTGAGTTCTGTGGGTTTAAAGCTGCGTCTGCTGTTTAAAACACAAAATGAATTCTTATAGTTTCCTGATGTAGGCATAGTCCCGTGGCAAAAGCAGGGCGGCTCTGATGCCCGCTTGCAGTCCCCCCTTTCGGCAAGGGGTTGGACACGTCCACACCCCCGATGCCAATATTTTAAAAGTCGGTTCCTCGCCCGGTACATTCCGCCGGCCGTCATGCTGCAGTCATGGGGCCTTTGGATAGTCCTGGGAGATGGTCACATTAACTTGAGCCCTGTGAGCTCACGGTGCCTGATCGCCTGCCAGGAGTCGATGGCGTGGAGCATGGTCTTCCTGTCCTTTCGTTTCTTGTGCTGGCGGCATGAATGACACGCCAGCAGCAGCCAGGCCAGAGCCAGCAGTAACTGTATACCTACAATGGTGTGCGAGATGATTCGGATCCAGGGATGGATGTTTACGTTCAGGCCCCAATCCCACACCCTCTGTGCCCACCCCTGGGACTGCAACTGTGATACAATTTCACTGAGTGTCCTACCCGGGTCCTAAGCTCCTGTAAGACCTCAGCCAAATGTGGGATGGGGGCTTGTTCAGGCTTCTGATATTCCCTGAGGGTGTCCCTGAATTTGTCGGTAGTTTGTATGGACTCGGGGTTCCGTCGTCAGACCTCTGAGATGTGAGCTTGCCCAACCGTGACTGGGCGCCTGGGGGCGAAGCAGAACTCGTGCTGGGGAATCGGGCACTGCAGTCCATTATACCAAAATGAGGTTTCAAGAGTGGAGACACAATATTGTTCCCCCCCCCCCACCATACCCCGCCCTAGTGAAGTGGGGACCCGTGGGTTCGATTTCAAGGGTGCAGCCCTGTGTCCGGTTGAACCCGCAGTCCGCTGTTTCACTCCTTTGTAAGGGGTGAGAGCAGATGGTAATTGCCCCCCGCTGCTTGCAGCCTGTAAGCGGCACCCCGTACACAGCGCCATTTCGAGCTATGGCTGTGTGGTGAGCTAATCGATATTTGAGGGAAGCATTTTCCCGTATGACTCCGATGTTCTCAATGTGAAACAGGGGAAATGACCCCGACTCTGGGGTGACCACGGGGATCAGGAGGACAATCCCGACTCCTGTCGCCTCACTGACCTCAAAGTCGGACATCACTGGGTATACTCTGGTCATACCCTTCAGAGTCCGGTTGTCGAGCGGCCCAGAGCACCCCGCGAGTGAAGCCAGTTTGGCACTGTCGATCCAGTCGGGCACCTCCCCCCTTTGGACCTGGTCAAGATTATGCCGGATCTGGGCTACCATCCACAGGCCATACGCATGGCACAGCTGCCCCTCGTGAATATGGGCCGTGTTTTCCCTCTCCCGGTCTATAAGGCGGTTAATGGTGTAGGCGTGTGTTTCCAGGACTGCAATGCCGTCGAGCTGGGTGTATGCTCCCTCTTCCCCCAGGCGTGCCTGGTCTGCCTGATTTGTGAGAGACCTCTGTAGCAGGTCCCTTATTACCCCTTTTAGTTGCTCGACCTTTTTGTTAAGGTCCTGGATGTTGAGGGAGTTTAATACGGATGTTCCCGTGTTGAGTCCTGTGAGAGCATCGTTGACTATGTCCTGTCTGTGTCATTGTGTGTGTGTGTTATGTATGTCGGTCCAGTAGTGGGTTGCCCCCATGGCGTCTATGGCCCTCTCTATAATCTCCTTCCCCATCATGGCGTATAGGGTGCGTACCTGTGCTGTGCAATAGTCCGGTACCCGGATGCCCGATATATTGGGCAGCACAGGCACGACCTCGTGTCGGACGTTGCCATAAAGGGCCTTTCCCTCATCCCACAATACCAGTCCCCCCGCGGGCCCTGGTCCCAGAGAGGGGCATGGCACTACCTTGGGAGTCGTGGTCGGGGGCGGTGTGGTCGGGGCGGGTGGAAAGCACAAATACAAAGAGACTACCGCGGCATTGGTGGGCTCGTAATATCCGCAAACAGACAGATCCCGTACAGTAAAGGCATCAAATGCTGGGGCAGAAGAGAGGTCCTCTGGCATGGCACACATTGTCCCAAACATGCAACCCCCCAAGCCCATCGCCTCAGCACGCCGGAGGCAGGTCGGCCGCGGGTCGCACTCTGACGTGCAGAATAAACAGAGTGTCTGTACACCCGGGATGACCTCCAGCCAGGCGTTGTAGAACGCGTCGATCACATCGGGCTTGTCCCTTGCAGGAATACAGATGGCGTCGGACGCGTTGAAGGCAACGCTGTGGCGGTAGAAGTTGTCATATATTTCGGGGAAGGAAGGCACTAGTCGTAGGGCGAAGAAGAGAGCGGTGCACCGGTGAAGCATGATCTGTGGGAAGAGAGGGAGAGAGGCACCCTTACCAAGGGTGTAGGGTTAGTGTGTGTAGGAGCAGGTCTCCCTGGAACCGGTCCACCCGTTGCACTGTAAGGAGAAAGAGGGGCGGTTAGAGTCAAGTCAAAAGGTGGGGGGTGAGTGTCTGTCCGGCCGAGGCTTAAGGGTAGGGTTTAAGCTGGGACCAGTGTTTCCACCTGCCCTTTCCTTTCATGTCGACACAGGCACACGTGTCGCTGGTGAGGATGTTTTCGTGCAGTCCCAGCCACCGGGGGGCGAAGTCGGGCCGGTCGGGGGCAGCCCTGACCAGGACTTTGTCCCCAACGCCGGGAAGGGGTTGGGCGGGCAGATGCGGCTGCAGTTTTGCCTGGTCCCTAATGTCCTGCTGGTCGCGCGCAGTTTGTCTAAGGGCCCGCAGCTGCGTGTCCAGCTGCCTGATATAGCACGCCACCCTGTCCCTCAGAGGGGCCATGTCTTCCCCCCCGACCATGACGTTCTCTGGTAGTCGCATGGCCCTCCCCGTCATGAGCTCGAAGGGAGTGAGGCCAGTGGAGCGGCCTGGGGTGGCCCTTAAACGCATCAGTATGCAGGGCAGAACGTCCACCCAGCCCTGCCCTGTTTCGCCGCTTTGAGGGTTCAGTTCATGCACTCGACCATCCCGGAGCTCTGGGGATGGAACGAGACGTGGAAGCGCTGTCTGATGCCTAGGAGGCGGCAGGCCAGTTTCATTGCACGTCCGGTGAAGTGCGTGCCCTGGTCTGAGTCTAAACATTTTGAATTGACCTGCAGGGTCCAAGGCTTTTTACAAAGTGAAAGGTTAGGGTTTCTTCCACTCTTTGTGTGAAGAAATGATTCCTGACATTATCCTTTTGCTGTCTGGCTTTAATTTTACACAGTCTTGCTCTTGATTCTCCTCCCAGAGGAAATCGTTTCTCTCTGTCTGCCCTTTCAACTCTTTTAGTTATCTTAAACAATCCAATTAAATCACCCTTCATCACCTTCATTGTATTGAGTATTTGGGTCTAATCAATGTGGAATTCAAGCTCAAATTCTAATTGTTCTGTCATTTTTGCTAATAGTCTTCCTTTCCAGCAGCTTCCTGGACATTATCTCCCCAGCTCAAGTTAAGCAAATCTTGCAGCCTCATTTTAAATCCTTAAAAATTTGGCCTTTCCAATTTGAGCATGAGGTTCCATCTGCATTCCCGCAAGGTAAACATCGAAATGTGTTCTTGTTAACTTTGCTACTTGGCTTCCTCTAAGATTCTGGCAGATTAACTTGTGAACTTCTGGGATGTCTTCTTGTATCCAGCCAGATAGAAATGTTCATTAGCTAACCTTTAGTTTCCCACTATTGGACTCAAATAACTAATTTAAAGCAAAAAAAAATGTATAGTCTGGCACTCTCAATACCTGAGACTTGGAGACTAACAGTCTATTCACTTTTAACACAATCTACCATTGTCTACAAGTGTGAATACCTTCCCACGAAAACAACTAAGGGACACCTTTAATCTTAACAATCTAGTTTGCTGTCGGTGAAATTCAAATCTGCCTAATTTACTGACAGCCCCAAAATGTAACCATCTTGTAAAAATAATTGTTTGGTAGTACTGAACTTAAAACATGTCTAAAAAGAGACATGAGGTTGAAGCTTTTTGGCTTGCACTCATCAGGATTGAAATGAAGCATAGCCTTATTAAGTTTCTTATTCTTGTCGGCTATAAACGGGTAAGGGAATCCTTTGGCCCCCAATCTAGGTCTTCGGCCGCGCTCCCACCCATGGTAGGGGCACAGCGGGTGTAACTTAACAGAAGCTACTTTAAAGTAAAGCTAGCAGGCGTGCTAAGGGATGTTGCTGGCACTGCCTTATTAATCTCCCAGTCGGGGAGCCCACTCCCTGTAAGTCGAACCCTAGCCCTGCAGGTCAACCTGGGCAGGGGCGGGGGGGATAGTTACAGACGGGGCGCGTGTCGATTCCTGAGCGCGCAACCCCAGGTTTCCGTGAGCCTCTCTCTCACCGCCTGACGTTCAGCGGCCGTGTGTACCCCACAAACACTGGGTGTGAACCAGGGGCCCGAGCGCAAGGGGGGGGGGGGGCGTGAAGTCAGACCTAACTGCGCCTGAGACCAATACCTCGGACGCCGGTTGGCCCAAAGGCCCCGCGTCTCGGGCTGGTTTGGAGGACTTCCCTTCTTGTAGCGCGCGTAGATCTCCCAGCCTCTACCGCGTATGCAAGGAAGGCACTAAAACCGGGCTCAACGTACAATGGGGTCCCCTAACTCCCACTGCAGAGGTCAACCGGGAAGGCTTGTTTGGTCGGTTTTTAAATAGGGGGGTCAATCTGTCGGGGTCTCGTACCTAAAGTCGTCAGTCCAAGGATAGTCCGTCAGTCACAGTAGCACATTGACAATAAACGACAATGATAATAATCACGCACACTTTTACTAGTGTTCCGCGACCCCAATCGCTCACCCACGAAGGATCACTCACACACACGCGCACACACTTTTAAAGAGTACTCTACCGTTACACGACTGCCGGACTCACTCTGTTCACAGGATCAGATAACGGCCGGCAGTGAAGTCCCTTGCGGGGCACTGGGAGACTTTACACGAGAAGTAAAAGAGTAAAGATACTCACCCAGTGCCGTCGCAGGGATCCAGCAGCCGTCGTTAACCTGAACGAAGCCCCCAATTGTTAGCGCGGATGAAATGATATCAGTCCGAGCCCAGAGTGCGGTTCAACAATCGGTAACGTTTATTGCTACAGTAATGCCGGCGGAGACTAACCGAGGTCCGAATCTCGGCTGCTCTGCTGTTCCCGCGCGCAGCTACATATTATATACTTTTAGTTGTCAGGATGTGTGGAATTTGAGGATGAATGGGATGATAGTTCCCCATCATCACTGGAGTAGGTGCAAATAGGCTGTTTCCTGCCGTCCCAGGAGAGTTGTAGGGCACGCACAATTGGGTGCTAATTGGTTTATGTAAAATGGGTCCGGGTATTATCTGCTTGTCTCTCTCTGTGAGGGCAGGGGCTAGCACTCCCCTTTGTTCCCTTGGGGTGTTGGTGTGTATTGGTCTGATATCAGTCTCTTGATGTGATTAGGAGATGGGTTTCCATATTAATTAATTCCGGAGTTTTGGTCTATGAGTCATGGGTAATGTTGGTCTAGTGTGGATTTGATCTGTCCTCTGTCTCCTATCTCCCGGTCACGTGGGCAGACCGGCAGCTGCTGAGTTCTGTGGGTTTAAAGCTGCGACTGCTGTTTAAAACACAAAATGAATTCTTATAGTTTCCTGATGTAGGCATAGTCCCGTGGCAAAAGCAGGGCGGCTCTGATGCCCGCTTGCACTGTCTATCTCAATCCAAATAAAAGGTAAAATGACAATTAAACTCCCCCATGCCTTAATGCATTTCTAGCTTACATTTATGCATACTACTTTGCAGAATTGAGACTCATAGACTCATTCATAGAATCCCTACAGTGTAGAAGCAGGCCATTTGGCCCATCGAGTTCACACTGACCCTCCTAAGGAGTTCCCAGCCCAGACCTATCCCCCATCCTCATCCCTACATCTCCTGTGGCTAACCCACCCAGCCTGCACAACTCAGCTTGACCAATCCACCTAACCTGCACATCTTTGGAATGTGGACAGAAACCAGAGCACCTGGAGGAAACCCATGCAGACATTGGGAAAGTGCAAATTTCACACAGACAGCTTCAACCACTTCTGTAGCA